>NW_026974228.1:0-85000 GCF_037042905.1 Lytechinus pictus | reverse complement strand
ATAAAGATCAATTTGGTTGATTTTCAAGACATAAAAAGGTGATTTTGATTAGCGGCGAATGTATTACCAGACCAAAGTGGAATTGTTGGAATACACGTATATAATACATAATTATATAACACGCGCTATATTTTCGTCCATGCACCCCCTACCTTTCGGGGCATCGTAGACCCCGTCCCCCTTTTCTGTGCACCAATGTTCACCCCTAGATCGATGAAGTGATTTATAAAGATCAATTTGGTCGATTTTCAAGACATAAAAAGGTGATTTCGATTAGCGGCGAATGTATTACCAGACCAAAGTGGAATTGTTGGAATACACGTATATAATACATAATTATATAACACGCGCTATATTTTCGTCCATGCACCCCCTACCTTTCGGGACATCGTAGACCCCGTCCCCCTTTTCTGTGCACCAATGTTCACCCCTAAATCGATGAAGTGATTAATAAAGATCAATTTGGTTGATTTTCAAGACAGAAAATGGTGATTTCGATTAGCGGCGAATGTATTACCAGACCAAAGTGGAATTGTTGGAATACACGTATATAATACATAATTATATAACACGCGCTATATTTTCGTCCATGCACCCCCTACCTTTCGGGACATCGTAGACCCCGTCCCCCTTTTCTGTGCACCAATGTTCACCCCTAAATCGATGAAGTGATTAATAAAGATCAATTTGGTTGATTTTCAAGACATAAAAAGGTGATTTCGATTAGCGGCGAATGTATTACCAGACCAAAGTGGAATTGTTGGAATACACGTATATAATACATAATTATATAACACGCGCTATATTTTCGTCCATGCACCCCCTACATTTCGGGGCATCGTAGACCCCGTCCCCCTTTTCTGTGCACCAATGTTCACCCCTAGATCGATGAAGTGATTAATAAAGATCAACTTGGTTGATTTTCAAGACATAAAAAGGTGATTTCGATTAGCGGCGAATGTATTACCAGACCAAAGTGGAATTGTTGGAATACACGTATATAATACATAATTATATAACACGCGCTATATTTTCGTCCATGCACCCCCTACCTTTCGGGGCATCGTAGACCCCGTCCCCCTTTTCTGTGCACCATTGTTCACCCCTAAATCGATGAAGTGATTAATAAAGATCAACTTGGTTGATTTTCAAGACATAAAAAGGTGATTTCGATTAGCGGCGAATGTATTACCAGACCAAAGTGGAATTGTTGGAATACACGTATATAATACATAATTATATAACACGCGCTATATTTTCGTCCATGCACCCCCTACCTTTCGGGGCATCGTAGACCCCGTCCCCCTTTTCTGTGCACCAATGTTCACCCCTAAATCGATGAAGTGATTAATAAAGATCAATTTGGTTGATTTTCAAGACATAAAAAGGTGATTTCGATTAGCGTCGAATGTATTACCAGACCAAAGTGGAATTGTTGGAATACACGTACATAATACATAATTATATAACACGCGCTATATTTTCGTCCATGCACCCCCTACCTTTCGGGGAATCGTAGACCCCGTCCCCCTTTTTTGTGCACCAATGTTCACCCCTAAATCGATGAAGTGATTTATAAAGATCAATTTGGTCGATTTTCAAGACATAAAATGGTGATTTCGATTAGCGGCGAATGTATTACCAGACCAAAGTGGAATGGTTGGAATACACGTATATAATACATAATTATATAACACGCGCTATATTTTCGTCCATGCACCCTCTACCATTCGGGGCATTGTAGACCCCGTCCCCCTTTTCTGTGCACAAATGTTCACCCCTACATCGATGAAGTGATTAATAAAGATCAATTTGGTTGATTTTCAAGACATAAAAAGGTGATTTCGATTAGCGGCGAATGTATTACCAGACCAAAGTGGAATTGTTGGAATACACGTATATAATACATAATTATATAACACGCGCTATATTTTCGTCCATGCAGCCCCTACCTTTCGGGGCATCGTAGACCCCGTCCCCCTTTTCTGTGCACCAATGTTCACCCCTAAATCGATGAAGTAGTTAATAAAGATCAATTTGGTTGATTTTCAAGACATAAAATGGTGATTTCGATTAGCGGCGAATGTATTACCAGACCAAAGTGGAAGTGTTGGAATACACGTATATAATACATAATTATACATGTATAACACGCGCTATATTTTCGTCCATGCACCCCCTACCTTTCGGGGCATCGTAGACCCCGTCCCCCTTTTCTGTGCACCAATGTTCACCCCTAGATCGATGAAGTGATTTATAAAGATCAATTTGGTTGATTTTCAAGACATAAAATGGTGATTTCGATTAGCGGCGAATGTATTACCAGACCAGAATACACGTATATAATACATAATTATATAACACGCGCTATATTTTCGTCCATGCACCCCCTACCTTTCGGGGCATCGTAGACCCCGTCCCCCTTTTCTGTGCACCAATGTTCACCCCTAAATCGATGAAGTGATTAATAAAGATCAACTTGGTTGATTTTCAAGACATAAAAAAGGTGATTTCGATTAGCGGCGAATGTATTACCAGACCAAAGTGGAATTGTTGGAATACACGTATATAATACATAATTATATAACACGCGCTATATTTTCGTCCATGCACCCCCTACCTTTCGGGGCATCGTAGACCCCGTCCCCCTTTTCTGTGCACCAATGTTCACCACTAAATCGATGAAGTGATTAATAAAGATCAATTTGGTTGATTTTCAAGACATAAAATGGTGATTTCGATTAGCGTCGAATGTATTACCAGACCAAAGTGGAATTGTTGGAATACACGTACATAATACATAATTATATAACACGCGCTATATTTTCGTCCATGCACCCCCTACCTTTCGGGGCATCGTAGACCCCGTCCCCCTTTTCTGTGCACCAATGTTCACCCCTAAATCGATTGAGTGATTAATAAAGATCAATTTGGTTGATTTCCAAGACATAAAATGGTGATTTCGATTAGCGGCGAATGTATTACCAGACCAAAGTGGAATTGTTGGAATACACGTATATAATACATAATTATATAACACGCGCTATATTTTCGTCCATGCACCCCCTACCTTTCGGGGCATCGTAGACCCCGTCCCCCTTTTTTGTGCACCAATGTTCACCCCTAGATCGATGAAGTGATTTATTAAGATCAATTTGGTCGATTTTCAAGACATAAAAAGGTGATTTCGATTAGCGGCGAATGTATTACCAGACCAAAGTGGAATTGTTGGAATACACGTATATATAATACATAATTATATAACACGCGCTATATTTTCGTCCATGCACCCCCTACCTTTCGGGGCATCGTAGACCCCGTCCCCCTTTTCTGTGCACCAATGTTCACCCCTAAATCGATTGAGTGATTAATAAAGATCAATTTGGTTGATTTTCAAGACATAAAATGGTGATTTCGATTAGCGGCGAATGTATTACCAGACCAAATTGGAATTGTTGGAATACACGTATATAATACATAATTATATAACACGCGCTATATTTTCGTCCATGCACCCCCTACCTTTCGGGGCATCGTAGACCCCGTCCCCCTTTTCTGTGCACCAATGTTCACCCCTAAATCGATGAAGTGATTAATAAAGATCAATTTGGTTGATTTTCAAGACATAAAAAGGTGATTTCGATTAGTGGCGAATGTATTACCAGACCAAAGTGGAATTGTTGGAATACACGTATATAATACATAATTATATAACACGCGCTATATTTTCGTCCATGCACCCCCTACCTTTCGGGGCATCGTAGACCCCGTCCCCCTTTTCTGTGCACCAATGTTCACCCCTAGATCGATGAAGTGATTTATAAAGATCAATTTGGTCGATTTTCAAGACATAAAAAGGTGATTTTGATTAGCGGCGAATGTATTACCAGACCAAAGTGGAATTGTTGGAATACACGTATATAATACATAATTATATAACACGCGCTATATTTTCGTCCATGCACCCCCTACCTTTCGGGGCATCGTAGACCCCGTCCCCCTTTTCTGTGCACCAATGTTTACCCCTAAATCGATGAAGTGATTAATAAAGATCAATTTGGTTGATTTTCAAGACATAAAATGGTGATTTCGATTAGCGGCGAATGTATTAACAGACCAGAATACACGTATATAATACATAATTATATAACACGCGCTATATTTTCGTCCATGCACCCCCTACCTTTCGGGGCATCGTAGACCCCGTCCCCCTTTTCTGTGCACCAATGTTCACCCCTAAATCGATGAAATGATTAATAAAGATCAACTTGGTTGATTTTCAAGACATAAAAAGGTGATTTCGATTAGCGGCGAATGTATTACCAGACCAAAGTGGAATTGTTGGAATACACGTATATAATACATAATTATATAACACGCGCTATATTTTCGTCCATGCACCCCCTACCTTTCGGGGCATCGTAGACCCCGTCCCCCTTTTCTGTGCACCAATGTTCACCCCTAAATCGATGAAGTGATTAATAAAGATCAATTTGGTTGATTTTCAAGACATAAAATGGTGATTTCGATTAGCGTCGAATGTATTACCAGACCAAAGTGGAATTGTTGGAATACACGTACATAATACATAATTATATAACACGCGCTATATTTTCGTCCATGCACCCCCTACCTTTCGGGGAATCGTAGACCCCGTCCCCCTTTTTTGTGCACCAATGTTCACCCCTAAATCGATGAAGTGATTTATAAAGATCAATTTGGTCGATTTTCAAGACATAAAATGGTGATTTCGATTAGCGGCGAATGTATTACCAGACCAAAGTGGAATGGTTGGAATACACGTATATAATACATAATTATATAACACGCGCTATATTTTCGTCCATGCACCCTCTACCATTCGGGGCATTGTAGACCCCGTCCCCCTTTTCTGTGCACCAATGTTCACCCCTACATCGATGAAGTGATTAATAAAGATCAATTTGGTTGATTTTCAAGACATAAAAAGGTGATTTCGATTAGCGGCGAATGTATTACCAGACCAAAGTGGAATTGTTGGAATACACGTTTATAATACATAATTATATAACACGCGCTATATTTTCGTCCATGCAGCCCCTACATTTCGGGGCATCGTAGACCCCGTCCCCCTTTTCTGTGCACCAATGTTCACCCCTAAATCGATGAAGTAGTTAATAAAGATCAATTTGGTTGATTTTCAAGACATAAAATGGTGATTTCGATTAGCGGCGAATGTATTACCAGACCAAAGTGGAAGTGTTGGAATACACGTATATAATACATAATTATACATGTATAACACGCGCTATATTTTCGTCCATGCACCCCCTACCTTTCGGGGCATCGTAGACCCCGTCCCCCTTTTCTGTGCACCAATGTTCACCCCTAGATCGATGAAGTGATTTATAAAGATCAATTTGGTTGATTTTCAAGACATAAAATGGTGATTTCGATTAGCGGCGAATGTATTACCAGACCAGAATACACGTATATAATACATAATTATATAACACGCGCTATATTTTCGTCCATGCACCCCCTACCTTTCGGGGCATCGTAGACCCCGTCCCCCTTTTCTGTGCACCAATGTTCACCCCTAAATCGATGAAGTGATTAATAAAGATCAATTTGGTTGATTTTCAAGACATAAAATGGTGATTTCGATTAGCGTCGAATGTATTACCAGACCAAAGTGGAATTGTTGGAATACACGTACATAATACATAATTATATAACACGCGCTATATTTTCGTCCATGCACCCCCTACCTTTCGGGGCATCGTAGACCCCGTCCCCCTTTTTTGTGCACCAATGTTCACCCCTAAATCGATGAAGTGATTTATAAAGATCAATTTGGTCGATTTTCAAGACATAAAATGGTGATTTCGATTAGCGGCGAATGTATTACCAGACCAAAGTGGAATGGTTGGAATACACGTATATAATACATAATTATATAACACGCGCTATATTTTCGTCCATGCACCCCCTACCATTCGGGGCATTGTAGACCCCGTCCCCCTTTTCTGTGCACCAATGTTCACCCCTAAATCGATGAAGTGATTAATAAAGATCAATTTGGTTGATTTTCAAGACATAAAATGGTGATTTCGATTAGCGGCGAATGTATTACCAGACCAAAGTGGAATTGTTGGAATACACGTATATAATACATAATTATATAACACGCGCTATATTTTCGTCCATGCACCCCCTACCTTTCGAGGCATCGTAGACCCCGTCCCCCTTTTCTGTGCACCAATGTTCACCCCTAAATCGATGAAGTGATTAAAAAAGATCAATTTGGTTGATTTTCAAGACATAAAATGGTGATTTCGATTAGCGGCGAATGTATTACCAGACCAAAGTGGAATTGTTGGAATACACGTATATAATACATAATTATATAACACGCGCTATATTTTCGTCCATGCACCCCCTACCTTTCGGGGCATCGTAGACCCCGTCCCCCTTTTTCTCTGCACCAATGTTCACCCCTAAATCGATGAAGTGATTAATAAAGATCAATTTGGTTGATTTTCAAGACATAAAATGGTGATTTCGATTAGCGGCGAATGTATTACCAGACCAAAGTGGAATTGTTGGAATACACGTATATAATACATAATTATATAACAAGCGCTATATTTTCGTCCATGCACCCCCTACCTTTCGGGGCATCGTAGACCCCGTTCCCCTTTTCTGTGCACCAATGTTCACCCCTAAATCGATGAAGTGATTTATAAAGATCAATTTGCTTGATTTTTAAGACATAAAAAGGTGATTTCGATTAGCGGCGAATGTATTACCAGACCAAAGTGGAATTGTTGGAATACACGTATATAATACATAATTATATAACACGCGCTATATTTTCGTCCATGCACCCCCTACCTTTCGGGGCATCGTAGACCCCGTCCCCCTTTTCTGTGCACCAATGTTCACCCCTTGATCGATAAAGTGATTTATAAAGATCAATTTGGTCGATTTTCAAGACATAAAAAAGGTGATTTCGATTAGCGGCGAATGTATTACCAGACCAAAGTGGAATTGTTGGAATACACGTATATAATACATAATTATATAACACGCGCTATATTTTCGTCCATGCACCTCCTACCTTTCGGGCATCGTAGACCCCGTCCCCCTTTTTCTGTGCACCAATGTTTACCCCTAGATCGATGAAGTGATTTATAAAGATCAATTTGGTCGATTTTCAAGACATGAAAAGGTGATTTCGATTAGCGGCGAATGTATTACCAGACCAAAGTGGAATTGTTGGAATACACGTATATAATACATAATTATATAACACGCGCTATATTTTCGTCCAAGCACCCCCTACCTTTCGGGGCATCGTAGACCCCGTCCCCCTTTTCTGTGCACCAATGTTCACCCCTAAATCGATGAAGTGATTATTAAAGATCAATTTGGTTGATTTTCAAGACATAAAATGGTGATTTCGATTAGCGGCGAATGTATTAACAGACCAAAGTGGAATTGTTGGAATACACGCATATAATCCATAATTATATAACACGCGCTATATTTTCGTCCATGCACCCCCTACCTTTCGGGGCATCGTAGACCCCTTCCCCCTTTTCTGTGCACCAATGTTAACCCCTAAATCGATGAAGTGATTTATAAAGATCAATTTGGTCGATTTTCAAGACATAAAAAGGTGATTTCGATTAGCGGCGAATGTATTACCAGACCAAAGTGGAATTGTTGGAATACACGTATATAATACATAATTATATAACACGCGCTATATTTTCGTCCATGCACCCCCTACCTTTCGGGGCATCGTAGACCCCGTCCCCCTTTTCTGTGCACCAATGTGAACCCCTAAATCGATGAAGTGATTAATAAAGATCAATTTGGTTGATTTCCAAGACATAAAATGGTGATTTCGATTAGCGGCGAATGTATTACCAGACCAAAGTGGAATTGTTGGAATACACGTATATAATACATAATTATATAACACGCGCTATATTTTCGTCCATGCACCCCCTTCCTTTCGGAGCATCGTAGACCCCATCCCCCTTTTCTGCGCACCAATGTTCACCCCTAAATCGATGAAGTGATTAATAAAGATCAATTTGGTTGATTTTCAAGACATAAAATGGTGATTTCGATTAGCGGCGAATGTATTACCAGACCAAAGTGGAATTGTTGGAATACACGTATATAATACATAATTATATAACACGCGCTATATTTTCGTCCATGCACCCCCTACCTTTCGGGGCATCGTAGACCCCGTCCCCCTTATCTGTGCACCAATGTTCACCCCTAAATCGATGAAGTGATTAATAAAGATCAATTTGGTTGATTTTCAAGACATAAAAAGGTGATTTCGATTAGCGGCGAATGTATTACCAGACCAAAGTGGAATTGTTGGAATACACGTATATAATACATAATTATATAACACGCGCTATATTTTCGTCCATGCACCCCCTACCTTTCGGGGCATCGTAGACCCCGTCCCCCTTTTCTGTGCACCAATGTTCACCCCTAAATCGATGAAGTGAATAATAAAGATCAATTTGGTTGATTTTCAAGACATAAAAAGGTGATTTCGATTAGCGGCGAATGTATTACCAGACCAAAGTGGAATTGTTGGAATACACGTATATAATACATAATTATATAACACGCGCTATATTTTCGTCCATGCACCTCCTACCTTTCGGGGCATCGTAGACCCCGTCCCCCTTTTCTGTGCACCAATGTTCACCCCTAGATCGATGAAGTAATTTATAAAGATCAATTTGGTCGATTTTCAAGATATAAAAAGTTGATTTCGATTAGCGGCGAATGTATTACCAGACCAAAGTGGAATTGTTGGAATACACGTATATAATACATAATTATATAACACGCGCTATATTTTCGTCCATGCACCCCCTACCTTTCGGGGCATCGTAGACCCCGTCCCCCTTTTCTGTGCACCAATGTTCACACCTAAATCGATGAAGTGATTAATAAAGATCAATTTGGTTGATTTTCAAGACATAAAAAGGTGATTTCGATTAGCGGCGAATGTATTACCAGACCAAAGTGGAATTGTTGGAATACACGTATATAATACATAATTATATAACACGCGCTATATTTTCGTCCATGCACCCCCTACCTTTCGGGGCATCGTAGACCCCGTCCCCCTTTTCTGTGCACCAATGTGAACCCCTAAATCGATGAAGTGATTAATAAAGATCAATTTGGTTTATTTTCAAGACATAAAATGGTGATTTCGATTAGCGGCGAATGTATTACCAGACCAAAGTGGAATTGTTGGAATA
Source organism: Lytechinus pictus (assembly GCF_037042905.1). Taxonomy (NCBI): domain Eukaryota; kingdom Metazoa; phylum Echinodermata; class Echinoidea; order Temnopleuroida; family Toxopneustidae; genus Lytechinus; species Lytechinus pictus. The sequence continues at coordinate 75,707 of NW_026974228.1, read as the reverse complement.
CACGTATATAATACATAATTATATAACACGCGCTATATTTTCGTCCATGCACCCCCTACCTTTCGGGGCATCGTAGACCCCGTCCCCCTTTTCTGTGCACCAATGTTCACACCTAAATCGATGAAGTGATTAATAAAGATCAATTTGGTTGATTTTCAAGACATAAAAAGGTGATTTCGATTAGCGGCGAATGTATTACCAGACCAAAGTGGAATTGTTGGAATACACGTATATAATACATAATTATATAACACGCGCTATATTTTCGTCCATGCACCCCCTACCTTTCGGGGCATCGTAGACCCCGTCCCCCTTTTCTGTGCACCAATGTGAACCCCTAAATCGATGAAGTGATTAATAAAGATCAATTTGGTTTATTTTCAAGACATAAAATGGTGATTTCGATTAGCGGCGAATGTATTACCAGACCAAAGTGGAATTGTTGGAATACACGTATATAATACATAATTATATAACACGCGCTATATTTTCGTCCATGCACCCCCTTCCTTTCGGAGCATCGTAGACCCCGTCCCCCTTTTCTGTGCACCAATGTTCACCCCTAAATCGATGAAGTGATTAATAAAGATCAATTTGGTTGATTTTCAAGACATAAAATGGTGATTTCGATTAGCGGCGAATGTATTACCAGACCAAAGTGGAATTGTTGGAATACACGTATATAATACATAATTATATAACACGCGCTATATTTTCGTCCATGCACCCCCTACCTTTCGGGGCATCGTAGACCCCGTCCCCCTTTTCTGTGCACCAAAGTTCACCCCTAAATCGATGAAGTGATTAATAAAGATCAATTTGGTTGATTTTCAAGACATAAAAAAGGTGATTTCGATTAGCGGCGAATGTATTACCAGACCAAAGTGGAATTGTTGGAATACACGTATATAATACATAATTATATAACACGCGCTATATTTTCGTCCATGCACCCCCTATCTTTCGGGGCATCGTAGACCCCGTTCCCCGGTTCTGTGCACAAATGTTCACCCCTAAATCGATGAAGTGATTTATAAAGATCAATTTGGTTGATTTTCAAGACATAAAAAGGTGAATTCGATTAGCGGCGAATGTATTACCAGACCAAAGTGGAATTGTTAGAATACACGTATATAATACATAATTATATAACACGCGCTATATTTTCGTCCATGCACCTCCTACCTTTCGGGGCATCGTAGACCCCGTCCCCCTTTTCTGTGCACCAATGTTCACCCCTAGATCGATGAAGTTATTTATAAAGATCAATTTGGTCGATTTTCAAGACATAAAAAGTTGATTTCGATTAGCGGCGAATGTATTACCAGACCAAAGTGGAATTGTTGGAATACACGTATATAATACATAATTATATAACACGCGCTATATTTTCGTCCATGCACCCCCTACCTTTCGGGGCATCGTAGACCCCGTCCCCCTTTTCTGTGCACCAATGTTCACACCTAAATCGATGAAGTGATTAATAAAGATCAATTTGGTTGATTTTCAAGACATAAAAAGGTGATTTCGATTAGCGGCGAATGTATCACCAGACCAAAGTGGAATTGTTGGAATACACGTATATAATACATAATTATATAACACGCGTTATATTTTTGTCCATGCACCCCCTACATTTCGGGGCATCGTAGACCCCGTCCCCCTTTTATGTGCACCAATGTTCACCCCTAGATCGATGAAGTGATTTATAAAGATCAATTTGGTCGATTTTAAAGACATAAAAAGGTGATTTCGATTAGCGGCGAATGTATTACCAGACCAAAGTGGAATTGTTGGAATACACGTATATAATACATAAATATATAAAACGCGCTATATTTTCGTCCAAGCACCCCCTACCTTTCGGGCCATCGTAGACCCCGTCCCCCTTTGCTGTGCACCAATGTTCACCCCTAAATCGATGAAGTGATTAATAAAGATCAATTTGGTTGATTTTCAAGACATAAAATGGTGATTTCGATTAGCGGCGAATGTAGTAACAGACCAAAGTGGAATTGTTGGAATACACGTATATAATACATAATTATATAACACGCGCTATATTTTCGTCCATGCACCCCCTACCTTTCGGGGCATCGTAGACCCCGTCCCCCTTTTCTGTGCACCAATGTTCACCCCTAAATCGATGAAGTGATTAATAAAGATCAATTTGGTTGATTTTCAAGACATAAAAAGGTGATTTCGATTAGCGGCGAATGTATTACCAGACCAAAGTGGAATTGTTGGAATACACGTATATAATACATAATTATATAACACGCGCTATATTTTCGTCCATGCACCCCCTACCTTTCGGGGCATCGTAGACCCCGTCCCCCTTTTCTGTGCACCAATGTTTACCCCTAAATCGATGAAGTGATTAATAAAGATCAATTTGGTTGATTTTCAAGACATAAAAAGGTGATTTCGATTAGCGGCGAATGTATTACCAGACCAAAGTGGAATTGTTGGAATACACGTATATAATACATAATTATATAACACGCGCTACATTTTCGTCCATGCACCCCCTACCTTTCGGGGCATCGTAGACCCCGTCCCCCTTTTCTGTGCACCAATGTTCACCCCTAAATCGATGAAGTGATTAATAAAGATCAATTTGGTTGATTTTCAAGACATAAAATGGTGATTTCGATTAGCGGCGAATGTATTACCAGACCAAAGTGGAATTGTTGGAATACACGTATATAATACATAATTATATAACAAGCGCTATATTTTCGTCCATGCACCCCCTACCTTTCGGGGCATCGTAGACCCCGTTGCCCGTTTCTGTGCACCAATGTTCACCCCTAAATCGATGAAGTGATTTATAAAGATCAATTTGGTTGATTTTCAAGACATAAAAAGGTGATTTCGATTAGCGGCGAATGTATTACCAGACCAAAGTGGAATTGTTGGAATACACGTATATAATACATAATTATATAACACGCGCTATATTTTCGTCCATGCACCTCCTACCTTTCGGGGCATCGTAGACCCCGTCCCCCTTTTCTGTGCACCAATGTTCACCCCTAGATCGATGAAGTAATTTATAAAGATCAATTTGGTCGATTTTCAAGACATAAAAAGTTGATTTCGATTAGCGGCGAATGTATTACCAGACCAAAGTGGAATTGTTGGAATACACGTATATAATGCATAATTATATAACACGCGCTATATTTTCGTCCATGCACCCCCTACCTTTCGGGGCATCGTAGACCCCGTCCCCCTTTTCTGTGCACCAATGTTCACACCTAAATCGATGAAGTGATTAATAAAGATCAATTTGGTTGATTTTCAAGACATAAAAAGGTGATTTCGATTAGCGGCGAATGTATTACCAGACCAAAGTGGAATTGTTGGAATACACGTATATAATACATAATTATATAACACGCGTTATATTTTCGTCCATGCACCCCCTACATTTCGGGGCATCGTAGACCCCGTCCCCCTTTTATGTGCACCAATGTTCACCCCTAGATCGATGAAGTGATTTATAAAGATCAATTTGGTCGATTTTAAAGACATAAAAAGGTGATTTCGATTAGCGGCGAATGTATTACCAGACCAAAGTGGAATTGTTGGAATACACGTATATAATACATAAATAGATAAAACGCGCTATATTTTCGTCCAAGCACCCCCTACCTTTCGGGGCATCGTAGACCCCGTCCCCCTTTGCTGTGCACCAATGTTCACCCCTAAATCGATGAAGTGATTAATAAAGATCAATTTGGTTGATTTTCAAGACATAAAATGGTGATTTCGATTAGCGGCGAATGTATTAACAGACCAAAGTGGAATTGTTGGAATACACGTATATAATACATAATTATATAACACGCGCTATATTTTCGTCCATGCACCCCCTACCTTTCGGGGCATCGTAGACCCCGTCCCCCTTTTCTGTGCACCAATGTTCACCCCTAAATCGATGAAGTGATTAATAAAGATCAATTTGGTTGATTTTCAAGACATAAAAAGGTGATTTCGATTAGCGGCGAATGTATTACCAGACCAAAGTGGAATTGTTGGAATACACGTATATAATACATAATTATATAACACGCGCTATATTTTCGTCCATGCACCCCCTACCTTTCGGGGCATCGTAGACCCCGTCCCCCTTTTCTGTGCACCAATGTTTACCCCTAAATCGATGAAGTGATTAATAAAGATCAATTTGGTTGATTTTCAAGACATAAAAAGGTGATTTCGATTAGCGGCGAATGTATTACCAGACCAAAGTGGAATTGTTGGAATACACGTATATAATACATAATTATATAACACGCGCTACATTTTCGTCCATGCACCCCCTACCTTTTGGGGCATCGTAGACCCCGTCCCCCTTTTCTGTGCACCAATGTTCACCCCTAAATCGATGAAGTGATTAATAAAGATCAATTTGGTTGATTTTCAAGACATAAAATGGTGATTTCGATTAGCGGCGAATGTATTACCAGACCAAAGTGGAATTGTTGGAATACACGTATATAATACATAATTATATAACAAGCGCTATATTTTCGTCCATGCACCCCCTACCTTTCGGGGCATCGTAGACCCCGTCCCCCTTTTCTGTGCACCAATGTTCACCCCTAAATCGATGAAGTGATTAATAAAGATCAATTTTGTTGATTTTCAAGACATAAAAAGGTGATTTCGATTAGCGGCGAATGTATTACCAGACCAAAGTGGAATTGTTGGAATACACGTATATAATACATAATTATATAACAAGCGCTATATTTTCGTCCATGCACCCCCTACCTTTCGGGGCATCGTAGACCCCGTTGCCCGTTTCTGTGCACCAATGTTCACCCCTAGATCGATGAAGTAATTTATAAAGATCAATTTGGTCGATTTTCAAGACATAAAAAGTTGATTTCGATTAGCGGCGAATGTATTACCAGACCAAAGTGGAATTGTTGGAATACACGTATATAATGCATAATTATATAACACGCGCTATATTTTCGTCCATGCACCCCCTACCTTTCGGGGCATCGTAGACCCCGTCCCCCTTTTCTGTGCACCAATGTTCACACCTAAATCGATGAAGTGATTAATAAAGATCAATTTGGTTGATTTTCAAGACATAAAAAGGTGATTTCGATTAGCGGCGAATGTATTACCAGACCAAAGTGGAATTGTTGGAATACACGTATATAATACATAATTATATAACACGCGTTATATTTTCGTCCATGCACCCCCTACATTTCGGGGCATCGTAGACCCCGTCCCCCTTTTATGTGCACCAATGTTCACCCCTAGATCGATGAAGTGATTTATAAAGATCAATTTGGTCGATTTTAAAGACATAAAAAGGTGATTTCGATTAGCGGCGAATGTATTACCAGACCAAAGTGGAATTGTTGGAATACACGTATATAATACATAATTATATAACAAGCGCTATATTTTCGTCCATGCACCCCCTACCTTTCGGGGCATCGTAGACCCCGTTGCCCGTTTCTGTGCACCAATGTTCACCCCTAAATCGATGAAGTGATTTATAAAGATCAATTTGGTTGATTTTCAAGACATAAAAAGGTGATTTCGATTAGCGGCGAATGTATTACCAGACCAAAGTGGAATTGTTGGAATACACGTATATAATACATAATTATATAACACGCGCTATATTTTCGTCCATGCACCTCCTACCTTTCGGGGCATCGTAGACCCCGTCCCCCTTTTCTGTGCACCAATGTTCACCCCTAGATCGATGAAGTAATTTATAAAGATCAATTTGGTCGATTTTCAAGACATAAAAAGTTGATTTCGATTAGCGGCGAATGTATTACCAGACCAAAGTGGAATTGTTGGAATACACGTATATAATGCATAATTATATAACACGCGCTATATTTTCGTCCATGCACCCCCTACCTTTCGGGGCATCGTAGACCCCGTCCCCCTTTTCTGTGCACCAATGTTCACACCTAAATCGATGAAGTGATTAATAAAGATCAATTTGGTTGATTTTCAAGACATAAAAAGGTGATTTCGATTAGCGGCGAATGTATTACCAGACCAAAGTGGAATTGTTGGAATACACGTATATAATACATAATTATATAACACGCGTTATATTTTCGTCCATGCACCCCCTACATTTCGGGGCATCGTAGACCCCGTCCCCCTTTTATGTGCACCAATGTTCACCCCTAGATCGATGAAGTGATTTATAAAGATCAATTTGGTCGATTTTAAAGACATAAAAAGGTGATTTCGATTAGCGGCGAATGTATTACCAGACCAAAGTGGAATTGTTGGAATACACGTATATAATACATAAATAGATAAAACGCGCTATATTTTCGTCCAAGCACCCCCTACCTTTCGGGGCATCGTAGACCCCGTCCCCCTTTGCTGTGCACCAATGTTCACCCCTAAATCGATGAAGTGATTAATAAAGATCAATTTGGTTGATTTTCAAGACATAAAATGGTGATTTCGATTAGCGGCGAATGTATTAACAGACCAAAGTGGAATTGTTGGAATACACGTATATAATACATAATTATATAACACGCGCTATATTTTCGTCCATGCACCCCCTACCTTTCGGGGCATCGTAGACCCCGTCCCCCTTTTCTGTGCACCAATGTTCACCCCTAAATCGATGAAGTGATTAATAAAGATCAATTTGGTTGATTTTCAAGTCATAAAAAGGTGATTTCGATTAGCGGCGAATGTATTACCAGACCAAAGTGGAATTGTTGGAATACACGTATATAATACATAATTATATAACAAGCGCTATATTTTCGTCCATGCACCCCCTACCTTTCGGGGCATCGTAGACCCCGTCCCCCTTTTCTGTGCACCAATGTTCACCCCTAAATCGATGAAGTGATTAATAAAGATCAATTTTGTTGATTTTCAAGACATAAAAAGGTGATTTCGATTAGCGGCGAATGTATTACCAGACCAAAGTGGAATTGTTGGAATACACGTATATAATACATAATTATATAACAAGCGCTATATTTTCGTCCATGCACCCCCTACCTTTCGGGGCATCGTAGACCCCGTTGCCCGTTTCTGTGCACCAATGTTCACCCCTAGATCGATGAAGTAATTTATAAAGATCAATTTGGTCGATTTTCAAGACATAAAAAGTTGATTTCGATTAGCGGCGAATGTATTACCAGACCAAAGTGGAATTGTTGGAATACACGTATATAATGCATAATTATATAACACGCGCTATATTTTCGTCCATGCACCCCCTACCTTTCGGGGCATCGTAGACCCCGTCCCCCTTTTCTGTGCACCAATGTTCACACCTAAATCGATGAAGTGATTAATAAAGATCAATTTGGTTGATTTTCAAGACATAAAAAGGTGATTTCGATTAGCGGCGAATGTATTACCAGACCAAAGTGGAATTGTTGGAATACACGTATATAATACATAATTATATAACACGCGTTATATTTTCGTCCATGCACCCCCTACATTTCGGGGCATCGTAGACCCCGTCCCCCTTTTATGTGCACCAATGTTCACCCCTAGATCGATGAAGTGATTTATAAAGATCAATTTGGTCGATTTTAAAGACATAAAAAGGTGATTTCGATTAGCGGCGAATGTATTACCAGACCAAAGTGGAATTGTTGGAATACACGTATATAATACATAAATAGATAAAACGCGCTATATTTTCGTCCAAGCACCCCCTACCTTTCGGGGCATCGTAGACCCCGTCCCCCTTTGCTGTGCACCAATGTTCACCCCTAAATCGATGAAGTGATTAATAAAGATCAATTTGGTTGATTTTCAAGACATAAAATGGTGATTTCGATTAGCGGCGAATGTATTAACAGACCAAAGTGGAATTGTTGGAATACACGTATATAATACATAATTATATAACACGCGCTATATTTTCGTCCATGCACCCCCTACCTTTCGGGGCATCGTAGACCCCGTCCCCCTTTTCTGTGCACCAATGTTCACCCCTAAATCGATGAAGTGATTAATAAAGATCAATTTGGTTGATTTTCAAGACATAAAAAGGTGATTTCGATTAGCGGCGAATGTATTACCAGACCAAAGTGGAATTGTTGGAATACACGTATATAATACATAATTATATAACACGCGCTATATTTTCGTCCATGCACCCCCTACCTTTCGGGGCATCGTAGACCCCGTCCCCCTTTTCTGTGCACCAATGTTTACCCCTAAATCGATGAAGTGATTAATAAAGATCAATTTGGTTGATTTTCAAGACATAAAAAGGTGATTTCGATTAGCGGCGAATGTATTACCAGACCAAAGTGGAATTGTTGGAATACACGTATATAATACATAATTATATAACAAGCGCTATATTTTCGTCCATGCACCCCCTACCTTTCGGGGCATTGTAGACCCCGTTGCCCGTTTCTGTGCACCAATGTTCACCCCTAAATCGATGAAGTGATTTATAAAGATCAATTTGGTTGATTTTCAAGACATAAAAAGGTGATTTCGATTAGCGGCGAATGTATTACCAGACCAAAGTGGAATTGTTGGAATACACGTATATAATACATAATTATATAACACGCGCTATATTTTCGTCCATGCACCTCCTACCTTTCGGGGCATCGTAGACCCCGTCCCCCTTTTCTGTGCACCAATGTTCACCCCTAGATCGATGAAGTAATTTATAAAGATCAATTTGGTCGATTTTCAAGACATAAAAAGTTGATATCGATTAGCGGCGAATGTATTAACAGACCAAAGTGGAATTGTTGGAATACACGTATATAATGCATAATTATATAACACGCGCTATATTTTCGTCCATGCACCCCCTACCTTTCGGGGCATCGTAGACCCCGTCCCCCTTTTCTGTGCACCAATGTTCACCCCTAAATCGATGAAGTGATTAATAAAGATCAATTTTGTTGATTTTCAAGACATAAAAAGGTGATTTCGATTAGCGGCGAATGTATTACCAGACCAAAGTGGAATTGTTGGAATACACGTATATAATACATAATTATATAACAAGCGCTATATTTTCGTCCATGCACCCCCTACCTTTCGGGGCATCGTAGACCCCGTTGCCTGTTTCTGTGCACCAATGTTCACCCCTAGATCGATGAAGTAATTTATAAAGATCAATTTGGTCGATTTTCAAGACATAAAAAGTTGATTTCGATTAGCGGCGAATGTATTACCAGACCAAAGTGGAATTGTTGGAATACACGTATATAATGCATAATTATATAACACGCGCTATATTTTCGTCCATGCACCCCCTACCTTTCGGGGCATCGTAGACCCCGTCCCCCTTTTCTGTGCACCAATGTTCACACCTAAATCGATGAAGTGATTAATAAAGATCAATTTGGTTGATTTTCAAGACATAAAAAGGTGATTTCGATTAGCGGCGAATGTATTACCAGACCAAAGTGGAATTGTTGGAATACACGTATATAATACATAATTATATAACACGCGTTATATTTTCGTCCATGCACCCCCTACATTTCGGGGCATCGTAGACCCCGTCCCCCTTTTATGTGCACCAATGTTCACCCCTAGATCGATGAAGTGATTTATAAAGATCAATTTGGTCGATTTTAAAGACATAAAAAGGTGATTTCGATTAGCGGCGAATGTATTACCAGACCAAAGTGGAATTGTTGGAATACACGTATATAATACATAAATAGATAAAACGCGCTATATTTTCGTCCAAGCACCCCCTACCTTTCGGGGCATCGTAGACCCCGTCCCCCTTTGCTGTGCACCAATGTTCACCCCTAAATCGATGAAGTGATTAATAAAGATCAATTTGGTTGATTTTCAAGACATAAAATGGTGATTTCGATTAGCGGCGAATGTATTAACAGACCAAAGTGGAATTGTTGGAATACACGTATATAATACATAATTATATAACACGCGCTATATTTTCGTCCATGCACCCCCTACCTTTCGGGGCATCGTAGACCCCGTCCCCCTTTTCTGTGCACCAATGTTCACCCCTAAATCGATGAAGTGATTAATAAAGATCAATTTGGTTGATTTTCAAGACATAAAAAGGTGATTTCGATTAGCGGCGAATGTATTACCAGACCAAAGTGGAATTGTTGGAATACACGTATATAATACATAATTATATAACACGCGCTATATTTTCGTCCATGCACCCCCTACCTTTCGGGGCATCGTAGACCCCGTCCCCCTTTTCTGTGCACCAATGTTTACCCCTAAATCGATGAAGTGATTAATAAAGATCAATTTTGTTGATTTTCAAGACATAAAAAGGTGATTTCGATTAGCGGCGAATGTATTACCAGACCAAAGTGGAATTGTTGGAATACACGTATATAATACATAATTATATAACAAGCGCTATATTTTCGTCCATGCACCCCCTACCTTTCGGGGCATTGTAGACCCCGTTGCCCGTTTCTGTGCACCAATGTTCACCCCTAAATCGATGAAGTGATTTATAAAGATCAATTTGGTTGATTTTCAAGACATAAAAAGGTGATTTCGATTAGCGGCGAATGTATTACCAGACCAAAGTGGAATTGTTGGAATACACGTATATAATGCATAATTATATAACACGCGCTATATTTTCGTCCATGCACCCCCTACCTTTCGGGGCATCGTAGACCCCGTCCCCCTTTTCTGTGCACCAATGTTCACACCTAAATCGATGAAGTGATTAATAAAGATCAATTTGGTTGATTTTCAAGACATAAAAAGGTGATTTCGATTAGCGGCGAATGTATTACCAGACCAAAGTGGAATTGTTGGAATACACGTATATAATACATAATTATATAACACGCGTTATATTTTCGTCCATGCACCCCCTACATTTCGGGGCATCGTAGACCCCGTCCCCCTTTTATGTGCACCAATGTTCACCCCTAGATCGATGAAGTGATTTATAAAGATCAATTTGGTCGATTTTAAAGACATAAAAAGGTGATTTCGATTAGCGGCGAATGTATTACCAGACCAAAGTGGAATTGTTGGAATACACGTATATAATACATAAATAGATAAAACGCGCTATATTTTCGTCCAAGCACCCCCTACCTTTCGGGGCATCGTAGACCCCGTCCCCCTTTGCTGTGCACCAATGTTCACCCCTAAATCGATGAAGTGATTAATAAAGATCAATTTGGTTGATTTTCAAGACATAAAATGGTGATTTCGATTAGCGGCGAATGTATTAACAGACCAAAGTGGAATTGTTGGAATACACGTATATAATACATAATTATATAACACGCGCTATATTTTCGTCCATGCACCCCCTACCTTTCGGGGCATCGTAGACCCCGTCCCCCTTTTCTGTGCACCAATGTTCACCCCTAAATCGATGAAGTGATTAATAAAGATCAATTTGGTTGATTTTCAAGACATAAAAAGGTGATTTCGATTAGCGGCGAATGTATTACCAGACCAAAGTGGAATTGTTGGAATACACGTATATAATACATAATTATATAACACGCGCTATATTTTCGTCCATGCACCCCCTACCTTTCGGGGCATCGTAGACCCCGTCCCCCTTTTCTGTGCACCAATGTTTACCCCTAAATCGATGAAGTGATTAATAAAGATCAATTTGGTTGATTTTCAAGACATAAAAAGGTGATTTCGATTAGCGGCGAATGTATTACCAGACCAAAGTGGAATTGTTGGAATACACGTATATAATACATAATTATATAACAAGCGCTATATTTTCGTCCATGCACCCCCTACCTTTCGGGGCATTGTAGACCCCGTTGCCCGTTTCTGTGCACCAATGTTCACCCCTAAATCGATGAAGTGATTTATAAAGATCAATTTGGTTGATTTTCAAGACATAAAAAGGTGATTTCGATTAGCGGCGAATGTATTACCAGACCAAAGTGGAATTGTTGGAATACACGTATATAATACATAATTATATAACACGCGCTATATTTTCGTCCATGCACCTCCTACCTTTCGGGGCATCGTAGACCCCGTCCCCCTTTTCTGTGCACCAATGTTCACCCCTAGATCGATGAAGTAATTTATAAAGATCAATTTGGTCGATTTTCAAGACATAAAAAGTTGATATCGATTAGCGGCGAATGTATTAACAGACCAAAGTGGAATTGTTGGAATACACGTATATAATGCATAATTATATAACACGCGCTATATTTTCGTCCATGCACCCCCTACCTTTCGGGGCATCGTAGACCCCGTCCCCCTTTTCTGTGCACCAATGTTCACACCTAAATCGATGAAGTGATTAATAAAGATCAATTTGGTTGATTTTCAAGACATAAAAAGGTGATTTCGATTAGCGGCGAATGTATTACCAGACCAAAGTGGAATTGTTGGAATACACGTTTATAATACATAATTATATAACACGCGTTATATTTTCGTCCATGCACCCCCTACATTTCGGGGCATCGTAGACCCCGTCCCCCTTTTATGTGCACCAATGTTCACCCCTAGATCGATGAAGTGATTTATAAAGATCAATTTGGTCGATTTTAAAGACATAAAAAGGTGATTTCGATTAGCGGCGAATGTATTACCAGACCAAAGTGGAATTGTTGGAATACACGTATATAATACATAAATAGATAAAACGCGCTATATTTTCGTCCAAGCACCCCCTACCTTTCGGGGCATCGTAGACCCCGTCCCCCTTTGCTGTGCACCAATGTTCACCCCTAAATCGATGAAGTGATTAATAAAGATCAATTTGGTTGATTTTCAAGACATAAAATGGTGATTTCGATTAGCGGCGAATGTATTAACAGACCAAAGTGGAATTGTTGGAATACACGTATATAATACATAATTATATAACACGCGCTATATTTTCGTCCATGCACCCACTACCTTTCGGGGCATCGTAGACCCCGTCCCCCTTTTCTGTGCACCAATGTTCACCCCTAAATCGATGAAGTGATTAATAAAGATCAATTTGGTTGATTTTCAAGACATAAAAAGGTGATTTCGATTAGCGGCGAATGTATTACCAGACCAAAGTGGAATTGTTGGAATACACGTATATAATACATAATTATATAACACGCGCTATATTTTCGTCCATGCACCCCCTACCTTTCGGGGCATCGTAGACCCCGTCCCCCTTTTCTGTGCACCAATGTTTACCCCTAAATCTATGAAGTGATTAATAAAGATCAATTTGGTTGATTTTCAAGACATAAAAAGGTGATTTCGATTAGCGGCGAATGTATTACCAGACCAAAGTGGAATTGTTGGAATACACGTATATAATACATAATTATATAACACGCGCTACATTTTCGTCCATGCACCCCCTACCTTTTGGGGCATCGTAGACCCCGTCCCCCTTTTCTGTGCACCAATGTTCACCCCTAAATCGATGAAGTGATTAATAAAGATCAATTTGGTTGATTTTCAAGACATAAAATGGTGATTTCGATTAGCGGCGAATGTATTACCAGACCAAAGTGGAATTGTTGGAATACACGTATATAATACATAATTATATAACAAGCGCTATATTTTCGTCCATGCACCCCCTACCTTTCGGGGCATCGTAGACCCCGTCCCCCTTTTCTGTGCACCAATGTTCCCCCCTAAATCGATGAAGTGATTAATAAAGATCAATTTTGTTGATTTTCAAGACATAAAAAGGTGATTTCGATTAGCGGCGAATGTATTACCAGACCAAAGTGGAATTGTTGGAATACACGTATATAATACATAATTATATAACAAGCGCTATATTTTCGTCCATGCACCCCCTACCTTTCGGGGCATCGTAGACCCCGTTGCCCGTTTCTGTGCACCAATGTTCACCCCTAGATCGATGAAGTAATTTATAAAGATCAATTTGGTCGATTTTCAAGACATAAAAAGTTGATTTCGATTAGCGGCGAATGTATTACCAGACCAAAGTGGAATTGTTGGAATACACGTATATAATGCATAATTATATAACACGCGCTATATTTTCGTCCATGCACCCCCTACCTTTCGGGGCATCGTAGACCCCGTCCCCCTTTTCTGTGCACCAATGTTCACACCTAAATCGATGAAGTGATTAATAAAGATCAATTTGGTTGATTTTCAAGACATAAAAAGGTGATTTCGATTAGCGGCGAATGTATTACCAGACCAAAGTGGAATTGTTGGAATACACGTATATAATACATAATTATATAACACGCGTTATATTTTCGTCCATGCACCCCCTACATTTCGGGGCATCGTAGACCCCGTCCCCCTTTTATGTGCACCAATGTTCACCCCTAGATCGATGAAGTGATTTATAAAGATCAATTTGGTCGATTTTAAAGACATAAAAAGGTGATTTCGATTAGCGGCGAATGTATTACCAGACCAAAGTGGAATTGTTGGAATACACGTATATAATACATAAATAGATAAAACGCGCTATATTTTCGTCCAAGCACCCCCTACCTTTCGGGGCATCGTAGACCCCGTCCCCCTTTGCTGTGCACCAATGTTCACCCCTAAATCGATGAAGTGATTAATAAAGATCAATTTGGTTGATTTTCAAGACATAAAATGGTGATTTCGATTAGCGGCGAATGTATTAACAGACCAAAGTGGAATTGTTGGAATACACGTATATAATACATAATTATATAACACGCGCTATATTTTCGTCCATGCACCCCCTACCTTTCGGGGCATCGTAGACCCCGTCCCCCTTTTCTGTGCACCAATGTTCACCCCTAAATCGATGAAGTGATTAATAAAGATCAATTTGGTTGATTTTCAAGACATAAAAAGGTGATTTCGATTAGCGGCGAATGTATTACCAGACCAAAGTGGAATTGTTGGAATACACGTATATAATACATAATTATATAACACGCGCTATATTTTCGTCCATGCACCCCCTACCTTTCGGGGCATTGTAGACCCCGTCCCCCTTTTCTGTGCACCAATGTTTACCCCTAAATCGATGAAGTGATTAATAAAGATCAATTTGGTTGATTTTCAAGACATAAAAAGGTGATTTCGATTAGCGGCGAATGTATTACCAGACCAAAGTGGAATTGTTGGAATACACGTATATAATACATAATTATATAACAAGCGCTATATTTTCGTCCATGCACCCCCTACCTTTCGGGGCATTGTAGACCCCGTTGCCCGTTTCTGTGCACCAATGTTCACCCCTAAATCGATGAAGTGATTTATAAAGATCAATTTGGTTGATTTTCAAGACATAAAAAGGTGATTTCGATTAGCGGCGAATGTATTACCAGACCAAAGTGGAATTGTTGGAATACACGTATATAATACATAATTATATAACACGCGCTATATTTTCGTCCATGCACCTCCTACCTTTCGGGGCATCGTAGACCCCGTCCCCCTTTTCTGTGCACCAATGTTCACCCCTAGATCGATGAAGTAATTTATAAAGATCAATTTGGTCGATTTTCAAGACATAAAAAGTTGATATCGATTAGCGGCGAATGTATTAACAGACCAAAGTGGAATTGTTGGAATACACGTATATAATGCATAATTATATAACACGCGCTATATTTTCGTCCATGCACCCCCTACCTTTCGGGGCATCGTAGACCCCGTCCCCCTTTTCTGTGCACCAATGTTCACACCTAAATCGATGAAGTGATTAATAAAGATCAATTTGGTTGATTTTCAAGACATAAAAAGGTGATTTCGATTAGCGGCGAATGTATTACCAGACCAAAGTGGAATTGTTGGAATACACGTTTATAATACATAATTATATAACACGCGTTATATTTTCGTCCATGCACCCCCTACATTTCGGGGCATCGTAGACCCCGTCCCCCTTTTATGTGCACCAATGTTTACCCCTAGATCGATGAAGTGATTTATAAAGATCAATTTGGTCGATTTTAAAGACATAAAAAGGTGATTTCGATTAGCGGCGAATGTATTACCAGACCAAAGTGGAATTGTTGGAATACACGTATATAATACATAAATAGATAAAACGCGCTATATTTTCGTCCAAGCACCCCCTACCTTTCGGGGCATCGTAGACCCCGTCCCCCTTTGCTGTGCACCAATGTTCACCCCTAAATCGATGAAGTGATTAATAAAGATCAATTTGGTTGATTTTCAAGACATAAAATGGTGATTTCGATTAGCGGCGAATGTATTAACAGACCAAAGTGGAATTGTTGGAATACACGTATATAATACATAATTATATAACACGCGCTATATTTTCGTCCATGCACCCACTACCTTTCGGGGCATCGTAGACCCCGTCCCCCTTTTCTGTGCACCAATGTTCACCCCTAAATCGATGAAGTGATTAATAAAGATCAATTTGGTTGATTTTCAAGACATAAAAAGGTGATTTCGATTAGCGGCGAATGTATTACCAGACCAAAGTGGAATTGTTGGAATACACGTATATAATACATAATTATATAACACGCGCTATATTTTCGTCCATGCACCCCCTACCTTTCGGGGCATCGTAGACCCCGTCCCCCTTTTCTGTGCACCAATGTTTACCCCTAAATCGATGAAGTGATTAATAAAGATCAATTTGGTTGATTTTCAAGACATAAAAAGGTGATTTCGATTAGCGGCGAATGTATTACCAGACCAAAGTGGAATTGTTGGAATACACGTATATAATACATAATTATATAACACGCGCTACATTTTCGTCCATGCACCCCCTACCTTTTGGGGCATCGTAGACCCCGTCCCCCTTTTCTGTGCACCAATGTTCACCCCTAAATCGATGAAGTGATTAATAAAGATCAATTTGGTTGATTTTCAAGACATAAAATGGTGATTTCGATTAGCGGCGAATGTATTACCAGACCAAAGTGGAATTGTTGGAATACACGTATATAATACACAATTATATAACAAGCGCTATATTTTCGTCCATGCACCCCCTACATTTCGGGGCATCGTAGACCCCGTTCCCCGTTTCTGTGCACCAATGTTCACCCCTAAATCGATGAAGTGATTTATAAAGATCAATTTGGTTGATTTTCAAGACATAAAAAGGTGATTTCGATTAGCGGCGAATGTATTACCAGACCAAAGTGGAATTGTTGGAATACACGTATATAATACATAATTATATAACACGCGCTACATTTTCGTCCATGCACCCCCTACCTTTCGGGGCATCGTAGACCCCGTCCCCCTTTTCTGTGCATCAATGTTCACCCCTAAATCGATGAAGTGATTAATAAAGATCAATTTGGTTGATTTTCAAGACATAAAAAGGTGATTTCGATTAGCGGCGAATGTATTACCAGACCAAAGTGGAATTGTTGGAATACACGTATATAATACATAATTATATAACACGCGCTATATTTTCGTCCATGCACCTCCTACCTTTCGGGGCATCGTAGACCCCGTCCCCCTTTTCTGTGCACCAATGTTCACCCCTAGATCGATGAAGTAATTTATAAAGATCAATTTGGTCGATTTTCAAGACATAAAAAGTTGATTTCGATTAGCGGCGAATGTATTACCAGACCAAAGTGGAATTGTTGGAATACACGTATATAATACATAATTATATAACACGCGCTATATTTTCGTCCATGCACCCCCTACCTTTCGGGGCATCGTAGACCCCGTCCCCCTTTTCTGTGCACCAATGTTCACACCTAAATCGATGAAGTGATTAATAAAGATCAATTTGGTTGATTTTCAAGACATAAAAAGGTGATTTCGATTAGCGGCGAATGTATTACCAGACCAAAGTGGAATTGTTGGAATACACGTATATAATACATTAATATATAACACGCGTTATATTTTCGTCCATGCACCCCCTACATTTCGGGGCATCGTAGAGCCCGTCCCCCTTTTATGTGCACCAATGTTCACCCCTAGATCGATGAAGTGATTTATAAAGATCAACTTGGTCGATTTTAAAGACATAAAAAGGTGATTTCGATTAGCGGCGAATGTATTACCAGACCAAAGTGGAATTGTTGGAATACACGTATATAATACATAAATATATAAAACGCGCTATATTTTCGTCCAAGCACCCCCTACCTTTCGGGGCATCGTAGACCCCGTCCCCCTTTTCTGTGCACCAATGTTCACCCCTAAATCGATGAAGTGATTAATAAAGATCAATTTGGTTGATTTTCAAGACATAAAATGGTGATTTCGATTAGCGGCGAATGTATTAACAGACCAAAGTGGAATTGTTGGAATACACGTATATAATACATAATTATATAACACGCGCTATATTTTCGTCCATGCACCCCCTACCTTTCGGGGCATCGTAGACCCCGTCCCCCTTTTCTGTGCACCAATGTTCACCCCTAAATCGATGAAGTGATTAATAAAGATCAATTTGGTTGATTTTCAAGACATAAAAAGGTGATTTCGATTAGCGGCGAATGTATTAACAGACCAAAGTGGAATTGTTGGAATACACGTATATAATACATAATTATATAACACGCGCTATATTTTCGTCCATGCACCCCCTACCTTTCGGGGCATCGTAGACCCCGTCCCCCTTTTCTGTGCACCAATGTTCACCCCTAAATCGATAAAGTGATTAATAAAGATCAATTTGGTTGATTTTCAAGACATAAAAAGGTGATTTCGATTAGCGGCGAATGTATTACCAGACCAAAGTGGAATTGTTGGAATACACGTATATAATACATAATTATATAACAAGCGCTATATTTTCGTCCATGCACCCCCTACCTTTCGGGGCATCGTAGACCCCGTCCCCCTTTTCTGTGCACCAATGTTCACCCCTAAATCGATGAAGTGATTAATAAAGATCAATTTGGTTGATTTTCAAGACATAAAATGGTGATTTCGATTAGCGGCGAATGTATTACCAGACCAAAGTGGAATTGTTGGAATACACGTATATAATACATAATTATATAACAAGCGCTATATTTTCGTCCATGCACCCCCTACCTTTCGGGGCATCGTAGACCCCGTTCCCCGTTTCTGTGCACCAATGTTCACCCCTAAATCGATGAAGTGATTTATAAAGATCAATTTGGTTGATTTTCAAGACATAAAAAGGTGATTTTGATTAGCGGCGAATGTATTACCAGACCAAAGTGGAATTGTTGGAATACACGTATATAATACATAATTATATAACACGCGCTATATTTTCGACCATGCACCCCCTACCTTTCGGGGCATCGTAGACCCCGTCCCCCTTTTCTGTGCACCAATTTTCACCCCTTGATCGATAAAGTGATTTATAAAGATCAATTTGGTCGATTTTCAAGACATAAAAAGGTGATTTCGATTAGCGGCGAATGTATTACCAGACCAAAGTGGAATTGTTGGAATACACGTATATAATACATAATTATATAACACGCGCTATATTTTCGTCCATGCACCCCCTACCTTTCGGGGCATCGTAGACCCCGTCCCCCTTTTCTGTGCACAAATGTTCACCCCTAAATCGATGAAGTGAATAATAAAGATCAATTTGGTCGATTTTCAAGGCATAAAATGGTGATTTCGATTAGCGGCGAATGTATTACCAGACCAAAGTGGAATTGTTGGAATACACGTATATAATACATAATTATATAACACGCGCTATATTTTCGTCCATGCACCCCCTACTTATCGGGGCATCGTAGACCCCGTCCCCCTTTTCTGTGCACCAATGTTAACCCCTAAATCGATAAAGTGAATAATAAAGATCAATTTGGTTGATTTTCAAGACATAAAAAGGTGATTTCGATTAGCGGCGAATGTATTACCAGACCAAAGTGGAATTCTTGGAATACACGTATATAATACATAATTATATAACACGCGCTATATTTTCGTCCATGCACCCCCCTACCTTTCGGGGCATCGTAGACCCCGTCCCCCTTTTCTGTGCACCAATGTTCACCCCTAAATCGATGAAGTGATTTATAAAGATCAATTTGGTTGATTTTCAAGACATAAAATGGTGATTTCGATTAGCGGCGAATGTATTACCAGACCAAAGTGGAATTGTTGGAATACACGTATATAATACATAATTATATAACACGCGCTATATTTTCGTCCATGCACCCCCTACCTTTCGGGGCATCGTAGACCCCGTCCCCCTTTTCTGTGCACCAATTTTCACCCCTTGATCGATAAAGTGATTTATAAAGATCAATTTGGTCGATTTTCAAGACATAAAAAGGTGATTTCGATTAGCGGCGAATGTATTACCAGACCAAAGTGGAATTGTTGGAATACACGTATATAATACATAATTATATAACACGCGCTATATTTTCGTCCATGCACCCCCTACCTTTCGGGGCATCGTAGACCCCGTCCCCCTTTTCTTTTCACAAATGTTCACCCCTAAATCGATGAAGTGAATAATAAAGATCAATTTGGTTGATTTTCAAGACATAAAATGGTGATTTCGATTAGCGGCGAATGTATTACCAGACCAAAGTGGAATTGTTGGAATACACGTATATAATACATAATTATAAAACACGCGCTATATTTTCGTCCATGCACCCCCTACTTTTCGGGGCATCGTAGACCCCGTTCCCCTTTTCTGTGCACCAATGTTCACCCCTAAATCGATAAAGTGAATAATAAAGATCAATTTGGTTGATTTTCAAGACATAAAAAGGTGATTTCGATTAGCGGCGAATGTATTACCAGACCAAAGTGGAATTGTTGGAATACACGTATATAATACATAATTATATAACACGCGCTATATTTTCGTCCATGCACCCCCTACCTTTCGGGGCATCGTAGACCCCGTCCCCCTTTTCTGTGCACCAATGTTCACCCCTAGATCGATAAAGTGATTTATAAAGATCAATTTGGTTGATTTTCAAGACATAAAAAGGTGATTTCGATTAGCGGCGAATGTAATACCAGACCAAAGTGGAATTGTTGGAATACAAGTATATAATACATAATTATATAACACGCGCTATATTTTCGTCCATGCACCCCCTACCTTTCGGGGCATCGTAGACCCCGTCCCCCTTTTCTGTGCACCAATGTTCACCCCTAGATCAATGAAGTGATTTATAAAGATCAATTTGGATGATTTTCAAGACATAAAAAGGTGATTTCGATTAGCGGCGAATGTATTACCAGACCAAAGTGGAATTGTTGGAATACACGTATATAATACATAATTATATAACACGCGCTATATTTTCGTCCATGCACCCCCTACCTTTCGGGGCATCGTAGACCCCGTCCCCCTTTTCTGTGCACCAATGTTCACCCCTAGATCAATGAAGTGATTTATAAAGATCAATTTGGATGATTTTCAAGACATAAAAAGGTGATTTCGATTAGCGGCGAATGTATTACCCGACCAAAGTGGAATTGTTGGAATACACGTATATAATACATAATTATATAACACGCGCTATATTTTCGTCCATGCACCCCCTACCTTTCGGGGCATCGTAGACCCCGTCCCCCTTTTCTGTGCACCAATGTTTACCCCTAAATCGATGAAGTGATTAATAAAGATCAATTTGGTTGATTTTCAAGACATAAAATGGTGATTTTGATTAGCGGCGAATGTATTACCAGACCAAAGTGGAATTGTTGGAATACACGTATATAATACATAATTATATAACACGCGCTATATTTTCGTCCATGCACCCCATACCTTTCGGGGCATCGTAGACCCCGTATCCCTTTTCTGTGCACCAATGTTCACCCCTAAATCGATGAAGTGATTAATAAAGATCAATTTGGTTGATTTTCAAGACATAAAAAGGTGATTTCGATTAGCGGCGAATGTATTACCAGACCAAAGTGGAATTGTTGGAATACACGTATATAATACATAATTATATAACACGCGCTATATTTTCGTCCATGCACCCCCTACATTTCGGGGCATCGTAGACCCCGTCCCCCTTTTCTGTGCACCAATGTTCACCCCTAAATCGATGAAGTGATTAATAAAGATCAATTTGGTTGATTTTCAAGACTTAAAATGGTGATTTCGATTAGCGGCGAATGTATTACCAGACCAAAGTGGAATTGTTGGAATACACGTATATAATACATAATTATATAACACGCGCTATATTTTCGTCCATGCACCCCCTACCTTTCGGGGCATCGTAGACCCCGTCCCCCTTTTCTGTGCACCAATGTTTACCCCTAAATCGATGAAGTGATTAATAAAGATCAATTTGGTTGATTTTCAAGACATAAAATGGTGATTTTGATTAGCGGCGAATGTATTACCAGACCAAAGTGGAATTGTTGGAATACACGTATATAATACATAATTATATAACACGCGCTATATTTTCGTCCATGCACCCCCTACCTTTCGGGGCATCGTAGACCCCGTCCCCCTTTTCTGTGCACCAATGTTCACCCCTAAATCGATGAAGTGATTTATAAAGATCAATTTGGTTGATTTTCAAGACATAAAAAGGTGATTTCGATTAGCGGCGAATGTATTACCAGACCAAAGTGGAATTGTTGGAATACACGTATATAATACATAATTATATAACACGCGCTATATTTTCGTCCATGCACCCCCTACCTTTCGGGGCATCGTAGAACCCGTCCCCCTTTTCTGTGCACAAATGTTCACCCCTAAATCGATGAAGTGATTAATAAAGATCAATTTGGTTTATTTTCAAGACATAAAATGGTGATTTCGATTAGCGGCGAATGTATTACCAGACCAAAGTGGAATTGTTGGAATACACGTATATAATACATAATTATATAACACGCGCTATATTTTCGTCCATGCACCCCCTACCCTTCGGGGCATCGTAGACCCCGTCCCCCTTTTCTGTGCACCAATGTTCACCCCTAAATCGATGAAGTGATTTATAAAGATCAATTTGGTTGATTTTCAAGACATAAAAAGGTGATTTCGATTAGCGGCGAATGTATTACCAGACCAAAGTGGAATTGTTGGAATACACGTATATAATACATAATTATATAACACGCGCTATATTTTCGTCCACGCACCTCCTACCTTTCGGGGCATCGTAGACCCCGTCCCCCTTTTCTGTGCACCAATTTTCACCCCTAGATCGATGAAGCGATTTATAAAGATCAATTTGGTCGATTTTCAAGACATAAAAAGGTGATTTCGATTAGCGGCGAATGTAATACCAGACCAAAGTGGAATTGTTGGAATACAAGTATATAATACATAATTATATAACACGCGCTATATTTTCGTCCATGCACCCCCTACCTTTCGGGGCATCGTAGACCCCGTCCCCCTTTTCTGTGCACCAATGTTCACCCCTAAATCGATGAAGTGATTAATAAAGATCAATTTGGTTGATTTTCAAGACATAAAAAGGTGATTTCGATTAGCGGCGAATGTATTACCAGACCAAAGTGGAATTGTTGGAATACACGTATATAATACATAATTATATAACACGCGCTATATTTTCGTCCATGCACCCCCTACCTTTCGGGGCATCGTAGACCCCGTCCCCCTTTTCTGTGCACCAATGTTCACCCCTAGATCGATGAAGTGATTTATAAAGATCAATTTGGATGATTTTCAAGACATAAAAAGGTGATTTCGATTAGCGGCGAATGTATTACCAGACCAAAGTGGAATTGTTGGAATACACGTATATAATACATAATTATATAAGACGCGCTATATTTTCGTCCATGCACCCCCTACCTTTCGGGGCATCGTAGACCCCGTCCCCCTTTTCTGTGCACCAATGTTTACCCCTAAATCGATGAAGTGATTAATAAAGATCAATTTGGTTGATTTTCAAGACATAAAATGGTGATTTTGATTAGCGGCGAATGTATTACCAGACCAAAGTGGAATTGTTGGAATACACGTATATAATACATAATTATATAACACGCGCTATATTTTCGTCCATGCACCCCCTACCTTTCGGGGCATTGTAGACCCCGTCTCCCTTTTCTGTGCACCAATGTTCACCCCTACATCGATGAAGTGATTAATAAAGATCAATTTGGTTGATTTTCAAGACATAAAAAGGTGATTTCGATTAGCGGCGAATGTATTACCAGACCAAAGTGGAATTGTTGGAATACACGTATATAATACATAATTATATAACACGCGCTATATTTTCGTCCATGCACCCCCTACCTTTCGGGGCATCGTAGACCCCGTCCCCCTTTTCAGTGCACCAATGTTCACCCCTAAATCGATGAAGTGATTAATAAAGATCAATTTGGTTGATTTTCAAGACATAAAATGGTGATTTCGATTAGCGGCGAATGTATTACCAGACCAAAGTGGAATTGTTGGAATACACGTATATAATACATAATTATATAACACGCGCTATATTTTCGTCCATGCACCCCCTACCTTTCGGGGCATCGTAGACCCCGTCCCCCTTTTCTGTGCACCAATGTTTACTCCTAAATCGATGAAGTGATTAATAAAGATCAATTTGGTTGATTTTCAAGACATAAAAAGGTGATTTCGATTAGCGGCGAATGTATTACCAGACCAAAGTGGAATTGTTGGAATACACGTATATAATACATAATTATATAACACGCGCTATATTTTCGTCCATGCACCACCTACCTTTCGGGGCATCGTAGACCCCGTTCCCCTTTTCTGTGCACCAATGTTCACCCCTAAATCGATGAAGTGATTTATAAAGATCAATTTGGTTGATTTTCAAGACATAAAATGGTGATTTCGATTAGCGGCGAATGTATTACCAGACCAAAGTGGAATTGTTGGAATACACGTATATAATACATAATTATATAACACGCGCTATATTTTCGTCCATGCACCCCCTACCTTTCGGGGCATCGTAGACCCCGTCCCCCTTTTCTGTGCACCAATGTTCACCCCTAAATCGATGAAGTGATTAATAAAGATCAATTTGGTTGATTTTCAAGACATAAAATGGTGATTTCGATTAGCGGCGAATGTATTACCAGACCAAAGTGGAATTGTTGGAATACACGTATATAATACATAATTATATAACACGCGCTATATTTTCGTCCATGCACCCCCTACCTTTCGGGGCGTCGTAGACCCCGTCCCCCTTTTCTGTGCACCAATGTTCACCCCTAAATCGATGAAGTGATTAATAAAGATCAATTTGGTTGATTTTCAAGACATAAAAAGGTGATTTCGATTAGCGGCGAATGTATTACCAGACCAAAGTGGAATTGTTGGAATACACGTATATAATACATAATTATATAACACGCGCTATATTTTCGTCCATGCACCCCCTACCTTTCGGGGCATCGTACACCCCGTCCCCCTTTTCTGTGCACCAATGTTCACCCCTAAATCGATGAAGTGATTAATAAAGATCAATTTGGTTGATTTTCAAGACATAAAATGGTGATTTCGATTAGCGGCGAATGTATTACCAGACCAAAGTGGAATTGTTGGAATACACGTATATAATACATAATTATATAACACGCGCTATATTTTCGTCCATGCACCCCCTACCTTTCGGGGCATCGTAGACCCCGTCCCCCTTTTCTGTGCACCAATGTTCACCCCTAAATCGATGAAGTGATTAATAAAGATCAATTTGGTTGATTTTCTAAGACATAAAAAGGTGATTTCGATTAGCGGCGAATGTATTACCAGACCAGAATACACGTATATAATACATAATTATATAACACGCGCTATATTTTCGTCCATGCACCCCCTACCTTTCGGGGCATCGTAGACCCCGTCCCCCTTTTCTGTGCACCAATGTTCACCCCTAAATCGATGAAGTGATTAATAAAGATCAATTTGGTTGATTTTCAAGACATAAAAAGGTGATTTCGATTAGCGGCGAATGTATTACCAGACCAAAATGGAATTGTTGGAATACAAGTATATAATACATAATTATATAACACGCGCTATATTTTCGTCCATGCACCCCCTACCTTTCGGGGCATCGTAGACCCCGTCCCCCTTTTCTGTGCACCAATGTTCACCCCTAAATCGATGAAGTGATTAATAAAGATCAATTTGGTTGATTTTCAAGACATAAAAAGGTGATTTCGATTAGCGGCGAATGTATTACCAGACCAGAATACACGTATATAATACATAATTATATAACACGCGCTATATTTTCGTCCATGCACCCCCTACCTTTCGGGGCATCGTAGACCCCGTCCCCCTTTTCTGTGCACCAATGTTCACCCCTAAATCGATGAAGTGATTAATAAAGATCAATTTGGTTGATTTTCAAGACATAAAAAGGTGATTTCGATTAGCGGCGAATGTATTACCAGACCAAAGTGGAATTGTTGGAATACACGTATATAATACATAATTATATAACACGCGCTATATTTTCGTCCATGCACCCCCTACCTTTCGGGGCATCGTAGACCCCGTCCCCCTTTTCTGTGCACCAATGTTCACCCCTAAATCGATGAAGTGATTAATAAAGATCAATTTGGTTGTTTTTCAAGACATAAAATGTTGATTTCGATTAGCGGCGAATGTATTACCAGACCAAAGTGGAATTGTTGGAATACACGTATATAATACATAATTATATAACACACGCTATATTTTCGTCCATGCACCCCCTACCTTTTGGGGCATCTTAGACCCCGTCCCCCTTTTCTGTGCACCAATGTTCACCCCTAAATCGATGAAGTGATTAATAAAGATCAATTTGGTTGATTTTAAAGACATAAAAAGGTGATTTCGATTAGCGGCGAATGTATTACCAGACCAAAGTGGAATTGTTGGAATACACGTATATAATACATAAGTATATAACACACGCTATATTTTCGTCTATGCACCCCCTACCTTTCGGGGCATCGTAGACCCCGTCCCCCTTTTCTGTGCACCAATGTTCACCCCTAAATCGATGAAGTGATTAATAAAGATCAATTTGGTTGATTTTCAAGACATAAAATGGTGATTTCGATTAGCGGCGAATGTATTACCAGACCAAAGTGGAATTGTTGGAATACACGTATATAATACATAATTATATAACACGCGCTATATTTTCGTCCATGCACCCCCTACCTTTCGGGGCATCGTAGACCCCGTCCCCCTTTTCTGTGCACCAATGTTCACCCCTAAATCGATGAAGTGATTAATAAAGATCAATTTGGTTGATTTTCAAGACATAAAAAGGTGATTTCGATTAGCGGCGAATGTATTACCAGACCAGAATACACGTATATAATACATAATTATATAACACGCGCTATATTTTTGTCCATGCACCCCCTACCTTTCGGGGCATCGTAGACCCCGTCCCCCTTTTCTGTGCACCAATGTTCACCCCTAAATCGATGAAGTGATTAATAAAGATCAATTTGGTTGATTTTCAAGACATAAAAAAGGTGATTTCGATTAGCGGCGAATGTATTACCAGACCAAAATGGAATTGTTGGAATACAA
Organism: Lytechinus pictus; assembly: GCF_037042905.1. Lineage (NCBI taxonomy): Eukaryota > Metazoa > Echinodermata > Echinoidea > Temnopleuroida > Toxopneustidae > Lytechinus > Lytechinus pictus. The sequence goes on along the minus strand of NW_026974228.1, from coordinate 48,292 downwards.
GTATATAATACATAATTATATAACACGCGCTATATTTTCGTCCATGCACCCCCTACCTTTCGGGGCATCGTAGACCCCGTCCCCCTTTTCTGTGCACCAATGTTCACCCCTAAATCGATGAAGTGATTAATAAAGATCAATTTGGTTGATTTTCAAGACATAAAAAGGTGATTTCGATTAGCGGCGAATGTATTACCAGACCAGAATACACGTATATAATACATAATTATATAACACGCGCTATATTTTCGTCCATGCACCCCCTACCTTTCGGGGCATCGTAGACCCCGTCCCCCTTTTCTGTGCACCAATGTTCACCCCTAAATCGATGAAGTGATTAATAAAGATCAATTTGGTTGATTTTCAAGACATAAAAAGGTGATTTCGATTAGCGGCGAATGTATTACCAGACCAAAGTGGAATTGTTGGAATACACGTATATAATACATAATTATATAACACGCGCTATATTTTCGTCCATGCACCCCCTACCTTTCGGGGCATCGTAGACCCCGTCCCCCTTTTCTGTGCACCAATGTTCACCCCTAAATCGATGAAGTGATTAAAAAAGATCAATTTGGTTGTTTTTCAAGACATAAAAAGGTGATTTCGATTAGCGGCGAATGTATTACCAGGCCAAAGTGGAATTGTTGGAATACACGTATATAATACATAATTATATAACACGCGCTATATTTTCGTCCATGCACCCCCTACCTTTCGGGGCATCGTAGACCCGTCCCCCTTTTCTGTGCACCAATGTTCACCCCTAAATCGATTAAGTGATTAATAAAGATCAATTTGGTTGATTTTGAAGACATAAAATGGTGATTTCGATTAGCGGCGAATGTATTACCAGACCAAAGTGGAATAGTTGGAATACACGTATATAATACATAATTATATAACACGCGCTATATTTTCGTCCATGCGCCCCCTACCTTTCGGGGCATCGTAGACCCCGTCCCCCCTTTCTGTGCACCAATGTTCACCCCTAAATCGATGAAGTGATTAATAAAGATCAATTTGGTTGATTTTCAAGACATAAAATGGTGATTTCGATTAGCGGCGAATGTATTACCAGACCAAAGTGGAATTGTTGGAATACACGTATATAATACATAATTATAGAACACGCGCTATATTTTCGTCCATGCACCCCCTACCTTTCGGGGCATCGTAGACCCCGTCCCCCTTTTCTGTGCACCAATGTTCACCCCTAAATCGATGAAGTGATTAATACAGATCAATTTGGTTGATTTTGAAGACATAAAATGGTGATTTCGATTAGCGGCGAATGTATTACCAGACCAAAGTGGAATTGTTGGAATACACGTATATAATACATAATTATATAACACGCGCTATATTTTCGTCCATGCACCCCCTACCTTTCGGGCCATCGTACACCCCGTCCCCCTTTTCTGTGCACCAATGTTCACCCCTAAATCGATGAAGTGATTAATAAAGATCAATTTGGTTGATTTTCAAGACATAAAATGGTGATTTCGATTAGCGGCGAATGTATTACCAGACCAAAGTGAAATTGTTGGAATACACGTATATAATACATAATTATATAACACGCGCTATATTTTCGTCCATGCACCCCCTACCTTTCGGGGCATCGTAGACCCCGTCCCCCTTTTCTGTGCACCAATGTTCACCCCTAAATCGATGAAGTGATTAATAAAGATCAATTTGGTTGATTTTCAAGACATAAAAAGGTGATTTCGATTAGCGGCGAATGTATTACCAGACCAGAATACACGTATATAATACATAATTATATAACACGCGCTATATTTTCGTCCATGCACCCCCTACCTTTCGGGGCATCGTAGACCCCGTCCCCCTTTTCTGTGCACCAATGTTCACCCCTAAATCGATGAAGTGATTAATAAAGATCAATTTGGTTGATTTTCAAGACATAAAAAGGTGATTTCGATTAGCGGCGAATGTATTACCAGACCAAAATGGAATTGTTGGAATACAAGTATATAATACATAATTATATAACACGCGCTATATTTTCGTCCATGCACCCACTACCTTTCGGGGCATCGTAGACCCCGTCCCCCTTTTCTGTGCACCAATGTTCATCCCTAAATCGATGTAGTGATTAATAAAGATCAATTTGGTTGATTTTCAAGACATAAAAAGGTGATTTCGATTAGCGGCGAATGTATTACCAGACCAGAATACACGTATATAATACATAATTATATAACACGCGCTATATTTTCGTCCATGCACCCCCTACCTTTCGGGGCATCGTAGACCCCGTCCCCCTTTTCTGTGCACCAATGTTCACCCCTAAATCGATGAAGTGATTAATAAAGATCAATTTGGTTGATTTTCAAGACATAAAAAGGTGATTTCGACTAGCGGCGAATGTATTACCAGACCAAAGTGGAATTGTTGGAATACACGTATATAATACATAATTATATAACACGCGCTATATTTTCGTCCATGCACCCCCTACCTTTCGGGGCATCGTAGACCCCGTCCCCCTTTTCTGTGCACCAATGTTCACCCCTAGATCGATGAAGTGATTTATAAAGATCAATTTGGTCGATTTTCAAGACATAAAATGGTGATTTCGATTAGCGGCGAATGTATTACCAGACCAAAGTGGAATTGTTGGAATACACGTATATAATACATAATTATATAACACGCGCTATATTTTCGTCCATGCACCCCCTACCTTTCGGGGCATCGTAGACCCCGTCCCCCTTTTCTGTGCACCAATGTTCACCCCTAAATCGATGAAGTGATTAATAAAGATCAATTTGGTTGATTTTCAAGACATAAAAAGGTGATTTCGATTAGCGGCGAATGTATTACCAGACCAAAGTGGAATTGTTGGAATACACGTATATAATACATAATTATATAACACGCGCTATATTTTCGTCCATGCACCCCCTACCTTTCGGGGCATCGTAGACCCCGTCCCCCTTTTCTGTGCACCAATGTTCACCCCTAAATCGATGAAGTGATTAAAAAAGATCAATTTGGTTGTTTTTCAAGACATAAAAAGGTGATTTCGATTAGCGGCGAATGTATTACCAGGCCAAAGTGGAATTGTTGGAATACACGTATATAATACATAATTATATAACACGCGCTATATTTTCGTCCATGCACCCCCTACCTTTCGGGGCATCGTAGACCCGTCCCCCTTTTCTGTGCACCAATGTTCACCCCTAAATCGATTAAGTGATTAATAAAGATCAATTTGGTTGATTTTGAAGACATAAAATGGTGATTTCGATTAGCGGCGAATGTATTACCAGACCAAAGTGGAATAGTTGGAATACACGTATATAATACATAATTATATAACACGCGCTATATTTTCGTCCATGCGCCCCCTACCTTTCGGGGCATCGTAGACCCCGTCCCCCCTTTCTGTGCACCAATGTTCACCCCTAAATCGATGAAGTGATTAATAAAGATCAATTTGGTTGATTTTCAAGACATAAAATGGTGATTTCGATTAGCGGCGAATGTATTACCAGACCAAAGTGGAATTGTTGGAATACACGTATATAATACATAATTATAGAACACGCGCTATATTTTCGTCCATGCACCCCCTACCTTTCGGGGCATCGTAGACCCCGTCCCCCTTTTCTGTGCACCAATGTTCACCCCTAAATCGATGAAGTGATTAATACAGATCAATTTGGTTGATTTTGAAGACATAAAATGGTGATTTCGATTAGCGGCGAATGTATTACCAGACCAAAGTGGAATTGTTGGAATACACGTATATAATACATAATTATATAACACGCGCTATATTTTCGTCCATGCACCCCCTACCTTTCGGGCCATCGTACACCCCGTCCCCCTTTTCTGTGCACCAATGTTCACCCCTAAATCGATGAAGTGATTAATAAAGATCAATTTGGTTGATTTTCAAGACATAAAATGGTGATTTCGATTAGCGGCGAATGTATTACCAGACCAAAGTGAAATTGTTGGAATACACGTATATAATACATAATTATATAACACGCGCTATATTTTCGTCCATGCACCCCCTACCTTTCGGGGCATCGTAGACCCCGTCCCCCTTTTCTGTGCACCAATGTTCACCCCTAAATCGATGAAGTGATTAATAAAGATCAATTTGGTTGATTTTCAAGACATAAAAAGGTGATTTCGATTAGCGGCGAATGTATTACCAGACCAGAATACACGTATATAATACATAATTATATAACACGCGCTATATTTTCGTCCATGCACCCCCTACCTTTCGGGGCATCGTAGACCCCGTCCCCCTTTTCTGTGCACCAATGTTCACCCCTAAATCGATGAAGTGATTAATAAAGATCAATTTGGTTGATTTTCAAGACATAAAAAGGTGATTTCGATTAGCGGCGAATGTATTACCAGACCAAAATGGAATTGTTGGAATACAAGTATATAATACATAATTATATAACACGCGCTATATTTTCGTCCATGCACCCACTACCTTTCGGGGCATCGTAGACCCCGTCCCCCTTTTCTGTGCACCAATGTTCATCCCTAAATCGATGTAGTGATTAATAAAGATCAATTTGGTTGATTTTCAAGACATAAAAAGGTGATTTCGATTAGCGGCGAATGTATTACCAGACCAGAATACACGTATATAATACATAATTATATAACACGCGCTATATTTTCGTCCATGCACCCCCTACCTTTCGGGGCATCGTAGACCCCGTCCCCCTTTTCTGTGCACCAATGTTCACCCCTAAATCGATGAAGTGATTAATAAAGATCAATTTGGTTGATTTTCAAGACATAAAAAGGTGATTTCGACTAGCGGCGAATGTATTACCAGACCAAAGTGGAATTGTTGGAATACACGTATATAATACATAATTATATAACACGCGCTATATTTTCGTCCATGCACCCCCTACCTTTCGGGGCATCGTAGACCCCGTCCCCCTTTTCTGTGCACCAATGTTTACCCCTAAATCGATGAAGTGATTAATAAAGATCAATTTGGTTGTTTTTCAAGACATAAAATGGTGATTTCGATTAGCGGCGAATGTATTACCAGGCCAAAGTGGAATTGTTGGAATACACGTATATAATACATAATTATATAACACGCGCTATATTTTCGTCCATGCACCCCCTACCTTTCGGGGCATCGTAGACCCCGTCCCCCTTTTCTGTGCACCAATGTTCACCCCTAAATCGATGAAGTGATTAATAAAGATCAATTTGGTTGATTTTCAAGACATAAAATGGTGATTTCGATTAGCGGCGAATGTATTACCAGACCAAAGTGGAATTGTTGGAATACACGTATATAATACATAATTATATAACACGCGCTATATTTTCGTCCATGCACCCCCTACCTTTCGGGGCGTCGTAGACCCCGTCCCCCTTTTCTGTGCACCAATGTTCACCCCTAAATCGATGAAGTGATTAATAAAGATCAATTTGGTTGATTTTCAAGACATAAAAAGGTGATTTCGATTAGCGGCGAATGTATTACCAGACCAAAGTGGAATTGTTGGAATACACGTATATAATACATAATTATATAACACGCGCTATATTTTCGTCCATGCACCCCCTACCTTTCGGGGCATCGTACACCCCGTCCCCCTTTTCTGTGCACCAATGTTCACCCCTAAATCGATGAAGTGATTAATAAAGATCAATTTGGTTGATTTTCAAGACATAAAATGGTGATTTCGATTAGCGGCGAATGTATTACCAGACCAAAGTGGAATTGTTGGAATACACGTATATAATACATAATTATATAACACGCGCTATATTTTCGTCCATGCACCCCCTACCTTTCGGGGCATCGTAGACCCCGTCCCCCTTTTCTGTGCACCAATGTTCACCCCTAAATCGATGAAGTGATTAATAAAGATCAATTTGGTTTATTTTCTAAGACATAAAAAGGTGATTTCGATTAGCGGCGAATGTATTACCAGACCAGAATACACGTATATAATACATAATTATATAACACGCGCTATATTTTCGTCCATGCACCCCCTACCTTTCGGGGCATCGTAGACCCCGTCCCCCTTTTCTGTGCACCAATGTTCACCCCTAAATCGATGAAGTGATTAATAAAGATCAATTTGGTTGATTTTCAAGACATAAAAAGGTGATTTCGATTAGCGGCGAATGTATTACCAGACCAAAATGGAATTGTTGGAATACAAGTATATAATACATAATTATATAACACGCGCTATATTTTCGTCCATGCACCCCCTACCTTTCGGGGCATCGTAGACCCCGTCCCCCTTTTCTGTGCACCAATGTTCACCCCTAAATCGATGAAGTGATTAATAAAGATCAATTTGGTTGATTTTCAAGACATAAAAAGGTGATTTCGATTAGCGGCGAATGTATTACCAGACCAGAATACACGTATATAATACATAATTATATAACACGCGCTATATTTTCGTCCATGCACCCCCTACCTTTCGGGGCATCGTAGACCCCGTCCCCCTTTTCTGTGCACCAATGTTCACCCCTAAATCGATGAAGTGATTAATAAAGATCAATTTGGTTGATTTTCAAGACATAAAAAGGTGATTTCGATTAGCGGCGAATGTATTACCAGACCAAAGTGGAATTGTTGGAATACACGTATATAATACATAATTATATAACACGCGCTATATTTTCGTCCATGCACCCCCTACCTTTCGGGGCATCGTAGACCCCGTCCCCCTTTTCTGTGCACCAATGTTCACCCCTAAATCGATGAAGTGATTAATAAAGATCAATTTGGTTGTTTTTCAAGACATAAAATGTTGATTTCGATTAGCGGCGAATGTATTACCAGACCAAAGTGGAATTGTTGGAATACACGTATATAATACATAATTATATAACACACGCTATATTTTCGTCCATGCACCCCCTACCTTTTGGGGCATCTTAGACCCCGTCCCCCTTTTCTGTGCACCAATGTTCACCCCTAAATCGATGAAGTGATTAATAAAGATCAATTTGGTTGATTTTAAAGACATAAAAAGGTGATTTCGATTAGCGGCGAATGTATTACCAGACCAAAGTGGAATTGTTGGAATACACGTATATAATACATAAGTATATAACACACGCTATATTTTCGTCTATGCACCCCCTACCTTTCGGGGCATCGTAGACCCCGTCCCCCTTTTCTGTGCACCAATGTTCACCCCTAAATCGATGAAGTGATTAATAAAGATCAATTTGGTTGATTTTCAAGACATAAAATGGTGATTTCGATTAGCGGCGAATGTATTACCAGACCAAAGTGGAATTGTTGGAATACACGTATATAATACATAATTATATAACACGCGCTATATTTTCGTCCATGCACCCCCTACCTTTCGGGGCATCGTAGACCCCGTCCCCCTTTTCTGTGCACCAATGTTCACCCCTAAATCGATGAAGTGATTAATAAAGATCAATTTGGTTGATTTTCAAGACATAAAAAGGTGATTTCGATTAGCGGCGAATGTATTACCAGACCAGAATACACGTATATAATACATAATTATATAACACGCGCTATATTTTTGTCCATGCACCCCCTACCTTTCGGGGCATCGTAGACCCCGTCCCCCTTTTCTGTGCACCAATGTTCACCCCTAAATCGATGAAGTGATTAATAAAGATCAATTTGGTTGATTTTCAAGACATAAAAAAGGTGATTTCGATTAGCGGCGAATGTATTACCAGACCAAAATGGAATTGTTGGAATACAAGTATATAATACATAATTATATAACACGCGCTATATTTTCGTCCATGCACCCCCTACCTTTCGGGGCATCGTAGACCCCGTCCCCCTTTTCTGTGCACCAATGTTCACCCCTAAATCGATGAAGTGATTAATAAAGATCAATTTGGTTGATTTTCAAGACATAAAAAGGTGATTTCGATTAGCGGCGAATGTATTACCAGACCAGAATACACGTATATAATACATAATTATATAACACGCGCTATATTTTCGTCCATGCACCCCCTACCTTTCGGGGCATCGTAGACCCCGTCCCCCTTTTCTGTGCACCAATGTTCACCCCTAAATCGATGAAGTGATTAATAAAGATCAATTTGGTTGATTTTCAAGACATAAAAAGGTGATTTCGATTAGCGGCGAATGTATTACCAGACCAAAGTGGAATTGTTGGAATACACGTATATAATACATAATTATATAACACGCGCTATATTTTCGTCCATGCACCCCCTACCTTTCGGGGCATCGTAGACCCCGTCCCCCTTTTCTGTGCACCAATGTTCACCCCTAAATCGATGAAGTGATTAATAAAGATCAATTTGGTTGTTTTTCAAGACATAAAAAGGTGATTTCGATTAGCGGCGAATGTATTACCAGGCCAAAGTGGAATTGTTGGAATACACGTATATAATACATAATTATATAACACGCGCTATATTTTCGTCCATGCACCCCCTACCTTTCGGGGCATCGTAGACCCGTCCCCCTTTTCTGTGCACCAATGTTCACCCCTAAATCGATTAAGTGATTAATAAAGATCAATTTGGTTGATTTTGAAGACATAAAATGGTGATTTCGATTAGCGGCGAATGTATTACCAGACCAAAGTGGAATTGTTGGAATACACGTATATAATACATAATTATATAACACGCGCTATATTTTCGTCCATGCGCCCCCTACCTTTCGGGGCATCGTAGACCCCGTCCCCCCTTTCTGTGCACCAATGTTCACCCCTAAATCGATGAAGTGATTAATAAAGATCAATTTGGTTGATTTTCAAGACATAAAATGGTGATTTCGATTAGCGGCGAATGTATTACCAGACCAAAGTGGAATTGTTGGAATACACGTATATAATACATAATTATAGAACACGCGCTATATTTTCGTCCATGCACCCCCTACCTTTCGGGGCATCGTAGACCCCGTCCCCCTTTTCTGTGCACCAATGTTCACCCCTAAATCGATGAAGTGATTAATACAGATCAATTTGGTTGATTTTGAAGACATAAAATGGTGATTTCGATTAGCGGCGAATGTATTACCAGACCAAAGTGGAATTGTTGGAATACACGTATATAATACATAATTATATAACACGCGCTATATTTTCGTCCATGCACCCCCTACCTTTCGGGCCATCGTACACCCCGTCCCCCTTTTCTGTGCACCAATGTTCACCCCTAAATCGATGAAGTGATTAATAAAGATCAATTTGGTTGATTTTCAAGACATAAAATGGTGATTTCGATTAGCGGCGAATGTATTACCAGACCAAAGTGAAATTGTTGGAATACACGTATATAATACATAATTATATAACACGCGCTATATTTTCGTCCATGCACCCCCTACCTTTCGGGGCATCGTAGACCCCGTCCCCCTTTTCTGTGCACCAATGTTCACCCCTAAATCGATGAAGTGATTAATAAAGATCAATTTGGTTGATTTTCAAGACATAAAAAGGTGATTTCGATTAGCGGCGAATGTATTACCAGACCAGAATACACGTATATAATACATAATTATATAACACGCGCTATATTTTCGTCCATGCACCCCCTACCTTTCGGGGCATCGTAGACCCCGTCCCCCTTTTCTGTGCACCAATGTTCACCCCTAAATCGATGAAGTGATTAATAAAGATCAATTTGGTTGATTTTCAAGACATAAAAAGGTGATTTCGATTAGCGGCGAATGTATTACCAGACCAAAATGGAATTGTTGGAATACAAGTATATAATACATAATTATATAACACGCGCTATATTTTCGTCCATGCACCCACTACCTTTCGGGGCATCGTAGACCCCGTCCCCCTTTTCTGTGCACCAATGTTCATCCCTAAATCGATGTAGTGATTAATAAAGATCAATTTGGTTGATTTTCAAGACATAAAAAGGTGATTTCGATTAGCGGCGAATGTATTACCAGACCAGAATACACGTATATAATACATAATTATATAACACGCGCTATATTTTCGTCCATGCACCCCCTACCTTTCGGGGCATCGTAGACCCCGTCCCCCTTTTCTGTGCACCAATGTTCACCCCTAAATCGATGAAGTGATTAATAAAGATCAATTTGGTTGATTTTCAAGACATAAAAAGGTGATTTCGACTAGCGGCGAATGTATTACCAGACCAAAGTGGAATTGTTGGAATACACGTATATAATACATAATTATATAACACGCGCTATATTTTCGTCCATGCACCCCCTACCTTTCGGGGCATCGTAGACCCCGTCCCCCTTTTCTGTGCACCAATGTTTACCCCTAAATCGATGAAGTGATTAATAAAGATCAATTTGGTTGTTTTTCAAGACATAAAATGGTGATTTCGATTAGCGGCGAATGTATTACCAGGCCAAAGTGGAATTGTTGGAATACACGTATATAATACATAATTATATAACACGCGCTATATTTTCGTCCATGCACCCCCTACCTTTCGGGGCATCGTAGACCCCGTCCCCCTTTTCTGTGCACCAATGTTCACCCCTAAATCGATGAAGTGATTAATAAAGATCAATTTGGTTGATTTTCAAGACATAAAATGGTGATTTCGATTAGCGGCGAATGTATTACCAGACCAAAGTGGAATTGTTGGAATACACGTATATAATACATAATTATATAACACGCGCTATATTTTCGTCCATGCACCCCCTACCTTTCGGGGCGTCGTAGACCCCGTCCCCCTTTTCTGTGCACCAATGTTCACCCCTAAATCGATGAAGTGATTAATAAAGATCAATTTGGTTGATTTTCAAGACATAAAAAGGTGATTTCGATTAGCGGCGAATGTATTACCAGACCAAAGTGGAATTGTTGGAATACACGTATATAATACATAATTATATAACACGCGCTATATTTTCGTCCATGCACCCCCTACCTTTCGGGGCATCGTACACCCCGTCCCCCTTTTCTGTGCACCAATGTTCACCCCTAAATCGATGAAGTGATTAATAAAGATCAATTTGGTTGATTTTCAAGACATAAAATGGTGATTTCGATTAGCGGCGAATGTATTACCAGACCAAAGTGGAATTGTTGGAATACACGTATATAATACATAATTATATAACACGCGCTATATTTTCGTCCATGCACCCCCTACCTTTCGGGGCATCGTAGACCCCGTCCCCCTTTTCTGTGCACCAATGTTCACCCCTAAATCGATGAAGTGATTAATAAAGATCAATTTGGTTTATTTTCTAAGACATAAAAAGGTGATTTCGATTAGCGGCGAATGTATTACCAGACCAGAATACACGTATATAATACATAATTATATAACACGCGCTATATTTTCGTCCATGCACCCCCTACCTTTCGGGGCATCGTAGACCCCGTCCCCCTTTTCTGTGCACCAATGTTCACCCCTAAATCGATGAAGTGATTAATAAAGATCAATTTGGTTGATTTTCAAGACATAAAAAGGTGATTTCGATTAGCGGCGAATGTATTACCAGACCAAAATGGAATTGTTGGAATACAAGTATATAATACATAATTATATAACACGCGCTATATTTTCGTCCATGCACCCCCTACCTTTCGGGGCATCGTAGACCCCGTCCCCCTTTTCTGTGCACCAATGTTCACCCCTAAATCGATGAAGTGATTAATAAAGATCAATTTGGTTGATTTTCAAGACATAAAAAGGTGATTTCGATTAGCGGCGAATGTATTACCAGACCAAAGTGGAATTGTTGGAATACACGTATATAATACATAATTATATAACACGCGCTATATTTTCGTCCATGCACCCCCTACCTTTCGGGGCATCGTAGACCCCGTCCCCCTTTTCTGTGCACCAATGTTCACCCCTAAATCGATGAAGTGATTAATAAAGATCAATTTGGTTGTTTTTCAAGACATAAAATGTTGATTTCGATTAGCGGCGAATGTATTACCAGACCAAAGTGGAATTGTTGGAATACACGTATATAATACATAATTATATAACACACGCTATATTTTCGTCCATGCACCCCCTACCTTTTGGGGCATCTTAGACCCCGTCCCCCTTTTCTGTGCACCAATGTTCACCCCTAAATCGATGAAGTGATTAATAAAGATCAATTTGGTTGATTTTAAAGACATAAAAAGGTGATTTCGATTAGCGGCGAATGTATTACCAGACCAAAGTGGAATTGTTGGAATACACGTATATAATACATAAGTATATAACACACGCTATATTTTCGTCTATGCACCCCCTACCTTTCGGGGCATCGTAGACCCCGTCCCCCTTTTCTGTGCACCAATGTTCACCCCTAAATCGATGAAGTGATTAATAAAGATCAATTTGGTTGATTTTCAAGACATAAAATGGTGATTTCGATTAGCGGCGAATGTATTACCAGACCAAAGTGGAATTGTTGGAATACACGTATATAATACATAATTATATAACACGCGCTATATTTTCGTCCATGCACCCCCTACCTTTCGGGGCATCGTAGACCCCGTCCCCCTTTTCTGTGCACCAATGTTCACCCCTAAATCGATGAAGTGATTAATAAAGATCAATTTGGTTGATTTTCAAGACATAAAAAGGTGATTTCGATTAGCGGCGAATGTATTACCAGACCAGAATACACGTATATAATACATAATTATATAACACGCGCTATATTTTTGTCCATGCACCCCCTACCTTTCGGGGCATCGTAGACCCCGTCCCCCTTTTCTGTGCACCAATGTTCACCCCTAAATCGATGAAGTGATTAATAAAGATCAATTTGGTTGATTTTCAAGACATAAAAAAGGTGATTTCGATTAGCGGCGAATGTATTACCAGACCAAAATGGAATTGTTGGAATACAAGTATATAATACATAATTATATAACACGCGCTATATTTTCGTCCATGCACCCCCTACCTTTCGGGGCATCGTAGACCCCGTCCCCCTTTTCTGTGCACCAATGTTCACCCCTAAATCGATGAAGTGATTAATAAAGATCAATTTGGTTGATTTTCAAGACATAAAAAGGTGATTTCGATTAGCGGCGAATGTATTACCAGACCAGAATACACGTATATAATACATAATTATATAACACGCGCTATATTTTCGTCCATGCACCCCCTACCTTTCGGGGCATCGTAGACCCCGTCCCCCTTTTCTGTGCACCAATGTTCACCCCTAAATCGATGAAGTGATTAATAAAGATCAATTTGGTTGATTTTCAAGACATAAAAAGGTGATTTCGATTAGCGGCGAATGTATTACCAGACCAAAGTGGAATTGTTGGAATACACGTATATAATACATAATTATATAACACGCGCTATATTTTCGTCCATGCACCCCCTACCTTTCGGGGCATCGTAGACCCCGTCCCCCTTTTCTGTGCACCAATGTTCACCCCTAAATCGATGAAGTGATTAATAAAGATCAATTTGGTTGTTTTTCAAGACATAAAAAGGTGATTTCGATTAGCGGCGAATGTATTACCAGGCCAAAGTGGAATTGTTGGAATACACGTATATAATACATAATTATATAACACGCGCTATATTTTCGTCCATGCACCCCCTACCTTTCGGGGCATCGTAGACCCGTCCCCCTTTTCTGTGCACCAATGTTCACCCCTAAATCGATTAAGTGATTAATAAAGATCAATTTGGTTGATTTTGAAGACATAAAATGGTGATTTCGATTAGCGGCGAATGTATTACCAGACCAAAGTGGAATTGTTGGAATACACGTATATAATACATAATTATATAACACGCGCTATATTTTCGTCCATGCGCCCCCTACCTTTCGGGGCATCGTAGACCCCGTCCCCCCTTTCTGTGCACCAATGTTCACCCCTAAATCGATGAAGTGATTAATAAAGATCAATTTGGTTGATTTTCAAGACATAAAATGGTGATTTCGATTAGCGGCGAATGTATTACCAGACCAAAGTGGAATTGTTGGAATACACGTATATAATACATAATTATAGAACACGCGCTATATTTTCGTCCATGCACCCCCTACCTTTCGGGGCATCGTAGACCCCGTCCCCCTTTTCTGTGCACCAATGTTCACCCCTAAATCGATGAAGTGATTAATACAGATCAATTTGGTTGATTTTGAAGACATAAAATGGTGATTTCGATTAGCGGCGAATGTATTACCAGACCAAAGTGGAATTGTTGGAATACACGTATATAATACATAATTATATAACACGCGCTATATTTTCGTCCATGCACCCCCTACCTTTCGGGCCATCGTACACCCCGTCCCCCTTTTCTGTGCACCAATGTTCACCCCTAAATCGATGAAGTGATTAATAAAGATCAATTTGGTTGATTTTCAAGACATAAAATGGTGATTTCGATTAGCGGCGAATGTATTACCAGACCAAAGTGAAATTGTTGGAATACACGTATATAATACATAATTATATAACACGCGCTATATTTTCGTCCATGCACCCCCTACCTTTCGGGGCATCGTAGACCCCGTCCCCCTTTTCTGTGCACCAATGTTCACCCCTAAATCGATGAAGTGATTAATAAAGATCAATTTGGTTGATTTTCAAGACATAAAAAGGTGATTTCGATTAGCGGCGAATGTATTACCAGACCAGAATACACGTATATAATACATAATTATATAACACGCGCTATATTTTCGTCCATGCACCCCCTACCTTTCGGGGCATCGTAGACCCCGTCCCCCTTTTCTGTGCACCAATGTTCACCCCTAAATCGATGAAGTGATTAATAAAGATCAATTTGGTTGATTTTCAAGACATAAAAAGGTGATTTCGATTAGCGGCGAATGTATTACCAGACCAAAATGGAATTGTTGGAATACAAGTATATAATACATAATTATATAACACGCGCTATATTTTCGTCCATGCACCCACTACCTTTCGGGGCATCGTAGACCCCGTCCCCCTTTTCTGTGCACCAATGTTCATCCCTAAATCGATGTAGTGATTAATAAAGATCAATTTGGTTGATTTTCAAGACATAAAAAGGTGATTTCGATTAGCGGCGAATGTATTACCAGACCAGAATACACGTATATAATACATAATTATATAACACGCGCTATATTTTCGTCCATGCACCCCCTACCTTTCGGGGCATCGTAGACCCCGTCCCCCTTTTCTGTGCACCAATGTTCACCCCTAAATCGATGAAGTGATTAATAAAGATCAATTTGGTTGATTTTCAAGACATAAAAAGGTGATTTCGACTAGCGGCGAATGTATTACCAGACCAAAGTGGAATTGTTGGAATACACGTATATAATACATAATTATATAACACGCGCTATATTTTCGTCCATGCACCCCCTACCTTTCGGGGCATCGTAGACCCCGTCCCCCTTTTCTGTGCACCAATGTTCACCCCTAAATCGATGAAGTGATTAATAAAGATCAATTTGGTTGTTTTTCAAGACATAAAATGGTGATTTCGATTAGCGGCGAATGTATTACCAGGCCAAAGTGGAATTGTTGGAATACACGTATATAATACATAATTATATAACACGCGCTATATTTTCGTCCATGCACCCCCTACCTTTCGGGGCATCTTAGACCCCGTCCCCCTTTTCTGTGCACCAATGTTCACCCCTAAATCGATGAAGTGATTAATAAAGATCAATTTGGTTGATTTTAAAGACATAAAAAGGTGATTTCGATTAGCGGCGAATGTATTACCAGACCAAAGTGGAATTGTTGGAATACACGTATATAATACATAAGTATATAACACACGCTATATTTTCGTCTATGCACCCCCTACCTTTCGGGGCATCGTAGACCCCGTCCCCCTTTTCTGTGCACCAATGTTCACCCCTAAATCGATGAAGTGATTAATAAAGATCAATTTGGTTGATTTTCAAGACACAAAAAGGTGATTTCGATTAGCGGCGAATGTATTACCAGACCAAAGTGGAATTGTTGGAATACACGTATATAATACATAATTATATAACACGCGCTATATTTTCGTCCATGCACCCCCTACCTTTCGGGGCATCGTAGACCCCGTCCCCCTTTTCTGTGCACCAATGTTTACTCCTAAATCGATGAAGTGATTAATAAAGATCAATTTGGTTGATTTTCAAGACATAAAAAGGTGATTTCGATTAGCGGCGAATGTATTACCAGACCAAAGTGGAATTGTTGGAATACACGTATATAATACATAATTATATAACACGCGCTATATTTTCGTCCATGCACCACCTACCTTTCGGGGCATCGTAGACCCCGTTCCCCTTTTCTGTGCACCAATGTTCACCCCTAAATCGATGAAGTGATTAATAAAGATCAATTTGGTTGATTTTCAAGACATAAAATGGTGATTTCGATTAGCGGCGAATGTATTACCAGACCAAAGTGGAATTGTTGGAATACACGTATATAATACATAATTATATAACACGCGCTATATTTTCGTCCATGCACCCCCTACCTTTCGGGGCATCGTACACCCCGTCCCCCTTTTCTGTGCACCAATGTTCACCCCTAAATCGATGAAGTGATTAATAAAGATCAATTTGGTTGATTTTCAAGACATAAAAAGGTGATTTCGATTAGCGGCGAATGTATTACCAGACCAAAGTGAAATTGTTGGAATACACGTATATAATACATAATTATATAACACGCGCTATATTTTCGTCCATGCACCCCCTACCTTTCGGGGCATCGTAGACCCCGTCCCCCTTTTCTGTGCACCAATGTTCACCCCTAAATCGATGAAGTGATTAATAAAGATCAATTTGGTTGATTTTCAAGACATAAAAAGGTGATTTCGATTAGCGGCGAATGTATTACCAGACCAGAATACACGTATATAATACATAATTATATAACACGCGCTATATTTTCGTCCATGCACCCCCTACCTTTCGGGGCATCGTAGACCCCGTCCCCCTTTTCTGTGCACCAATGTTCACCCCTAAATCGATGAAGTGATTAATAAAGATCAATTTGGTTGATTTTCAAGACATAAAAAGGTGATTTCGATTAGCGGCGAATGTATTACCAGACCAAAATGGAATTGTTGGAATACAAGTATATAATACATAATTATATAACACGCGCTATATTTTCGTCCATGCACCCACTACCTTTCGGGGCATCGTAGACCCCGTCCCCCTTTTCTGTGCACCAATGTTCATCCCTAAATCGATGTAGTGATTAATAAAGATCAATTTGGTTGATTTTCAAGACATAAAAAGGTGATTTCGATTAGCGGCGAATGTATTACCAGACCAGAATACACGTATATAATACATAATTATATAACACGCGCTATATTTTCGTCCATGCACCCCCTACCTTTCGGGGCATCGTAGACCCCGTCCCCCTTTTCTGTGCACCAATGTTCACCCCTAAATCGATGAAGTGATTAATAAAGATCAATTTGGTTGATTTTCAAGACATAAAAAGGTGATTTCGATTAGCGGCGAATGTATTACCAGACCAAAGTGGAATTGTTGGAATACACGTATATAATACATAATTATATAACACGCGCTATATTTTCGTCCATGCACCCCCTACCTTTCGGGGCATCGTAGACCCCGTCCCCCTTTTCTGTGCACCAATGTTCACCCCTAAATCGATGAAGTGATTAATAAAGATCAATTTGGTTGTTTTTCAAGACATAAAATGGTGATTTCGATTAGTGGCGAATGTATTACCAGGCCAAAGTGGAATTGTTGGAATACACGTATATAATACATAATTATATAACACGCGCTATATTTTCGTCCATGCACCCCCTACCTTTCGGGGCATCTTAGACCCCGTCCCCCTTTTCTGTGCACCAATGTTCACCCCTAAATCGATGAAGTGATTAATAAAGATCAATTTGGTTGATTTTAAAGACATAAAAAGGTGATTTCGATTAGCGGCGAATGTATTACCAGACCAAAGTGGAATTGTTGGAATACACGTATATAATACATAAGTATATAACACACGCTATATTTTCGTCTATGCACCCCCTACCTTTCGGGGCATCGTAGACCCCGTCCCCCTTTTCTGTGCACCAATGTTCACCCCTAAATCGATGAAGTGATTAATAAAGATCAATTTGGTTGATTTTCAAGACACAAAAAGGTGATTTCGATTAGCGGCGAATGTATTACCAGACCAAAGTGGAATTGTTGGAATACACGTATATAATACATAATTATATAACACGCGCTATATTTTCGTCCATGCACCCCCTACCTTTCGGGGCATCGTAGACCCCGTCCCCCTTTTCTGTGCACCAATGTTTACTCCTAAATCGATGAAGTGATTAATAAAGATCAATTTGGTTGATTTTCAAGACATAAAAAGGTGATTTCGATTAGCGGCGAATGTATTACCAGACCAAAGTGGAATTGTTGGAATACACGTATATAATACATAATTATATAACACGCGCTATATTTTCGTCCATGCACCACCTACCTTTCGGGGCATCGTAGACCCCGTTCCCCTTTTCTGTGCACCAATGTTCACCCCTAAATCGATGAAGTGATTAATAAAGATCAATTTGGTTGATTTTCAAGACATAAAATGGTGATTTCGATTAGCGGCGAATGTATTACCAGACCAAAGTGGAATTGTTGGAATACACGTATATAATACATAATTATATAACACGCGCTATATTTTCGTCCATGCACCCCCTACCTTTCGGGGCGTCGTAGACCCCGTCCCCCTTTTCTGTGCACCAATGTTCACCCCTAAATCGATGAAGTGATTAATAAAGATCAATTTGGTTGATTTTCAAGACATAAAAAGGTGATTTCGATTAGCGGCGAATGTATTACCAGACCAAAGTGGAATTGTTGGAATACACGTATATAATACATAATTATATAACACGCGCTATATTTTCGTCCATGCACCCCCTACCTTTCGGGGCATCGTACACCCCGTCCCCCTTTTCTGTGCACCAATGTTCACCCCTAAATCGATGAAGTGATTAATAAAGATCAATTTGGTTGATTTTCAAGACATAAAATGGTGATTTCGATTAGCGGCGAATGTATTACCAGACCAAAGTGGAATTGTTGGAATACACGTATATAATACATAATTATATAACACGCGCTATATTTTCGTCCATGCACCCCCTACCTTTCGGGGCAATTTAGACCCCGTCCCCCTTTTCTGTGCACCAATGTTCACCCCTAAATCGATGAAGTGATTAATAAAGATCAATTTGGTTGATTTTCAAGACATAAAAAGGTGATTTCGATTAGCGGCGAATGTATTACCAGACCAGAATACACGTATATAATACATAATTATATAACACGCGCTATATTTTCGTCCATGCACCCCCTACCTTTCGGGGCATCGTAGACCCCGTCCCCCTTTTCTGTGCACCAATGTTCACCCCTAAATCGATGAAGTGATTAATAAAGATCAATTTGGTTGATTTTCAAGACATAAAAAGGTGATTTCGATTAGCGGCGAATGTATTACCAGACCAAAATGGAATTGTTGGAATACAAGTATATAATACATAATTATATAACACGCGCTATATTTTCGTCCATGCACCCCCTACCTTTCGGGGCATCGTAGACCCCGTCCCCCTTTTCTGTGCACCAATGTTCACCCCTAAATCGATGAAGTGATTAATAAAGATCAATTTGGTTGATTTTCAAGACATAAAAAGGTGATTTCGATTAGCGGCGAATGTATTACCAGACCAGAATACACGTATATAATACATAATTATATAACACGCGCTATATTTTCGTCCATGCACCCCCTACCTTTCGGGGCATCGTAGACCCCGTCCCCCTTTTCTGTGCACCAATGTTCACCCCTAAATCGATGAAGTGATTAATAAAGATCAATTTGGTTGATTTTCAAGACATAAAAAGGTGATTTCGATTAGCGGCGAATGTATTACCAGACCAAAGTGGAATTGTTGGAATACACGTATATAATACATAATTATATAACACGCGCTATATTTTCGTCCATGCACCCCCTACCTTTCGGGGCATCGTAGACCCCGTCCCCCTTTTCTGTGCACCAATGTTCACCCCTAAATCGATGAAGTGATTAATAAAGATCAATTTGGTTGTTTTTCAAGACATAAAAAGGTGATTTCGATTAGCGGCGAATGTATTACCAGGCCAAAGTGGAATTGTTGGAATACACGTATATAATACATAATTATATAACACGCGCTATATTTTCGTCCATGCACCCCCTACCTTTCGGGGCATCGTAGACCCGTCCCCCTTTTCTGTGCACCAATGTTCACCCCTAAATCGATTAAGTGATTAATAAAGATCAATTTGGTTGATTTTGAAGACATAAAATGGTGATTTCGATTAGCGGCGAATGTATTACCAGACCAAAGTGGAATTGTTGGAATACACGTATATAATACATAATTATATAACACGCGCTATATTTTCGTCCATGCACCCCCTACCTTTCGGGGCATCGTAGACCCCGTCCCCCCTTTCTGTGCACCAATGCTCACCCCTAAATCGATGAAGTGATTAATAAAGATCAATTTGGTTGATTTTCAAGACATAAAATGGTGATTTCGATTAGCGGCGAATGTATTACCAGACCAAAGTGGAATTGTTGGAATACACGTATATAATACATAATTATAGAACACGCGCTATATTTTCGTCCATGCACCCCCTACCTTTCGGGGCATCGTAGACCCCGTCCCCCTTTTCTGTGCACCAATGTTCACCCCTAAATCGATGAAGTGATTAATACAGATCAATTTGGTTGATTTTGAAGACATAAAATGGTGATTTCGATTAGCGGCGAATGTATTACCAGACCAAAGTGGAATTGTTGGAATACACGTATATAATACATAATTATATAACACGCGCTATATTTTCGTCCATGCACCCCCTACCTTTCGGGGCATCGTACACCCCGTCCCCCTTTTCTGTGCACCAATATTCACCCCTAAATCGATGAAGTGATTAATAAAGATCAATTTGGTTGATTTTCAAGACATAAAATGGTGATTTCGATTAGCGGCGAATGTATTACCAGACCAAAGTGAAATTGTTGGAATACACGTATATAATACATAATTATATAACACGCGCTATATTTTCGTCCATGCACCCCCTACCTTTCGGGGCATCGTAGACCCCGTCCCCCTTTTCTGTGCACCAATGTTCACCCCTAAATCGATGAAGTGATTAATAAAGATCAATTTGGTTGATTTTCAAGACATAAAAAGGTGATTTCGATTAGCGGCGAATGTATTACCAGACCAGAATACACGTATATAATACATAATTATATAAAGTCAAAAAGGGGGCCTAAGCTTTCGATCCTAGCAGAATCTTCGTCGGAGGCAAAATGACAAACATATAAAGTGGAACAACCATAATATAGACCACAAACAAGCTACAGCAACACTAGAAACAAGGAGACAAAAGGGGCATTAGTGAGTAGAGAAGACCAATCAGGTTAGTGAAGGGGATGAAAGAAAAGGAGTAGGCAGACACAAAGGGAAGTTAGTGTAAGTAAGGCCAAGAGGGATTAAGATAATGAGGCAGGCAACATCAAACAGGATCTGGAACAAAACAGTGATAGAGGGATGAATAACTAGAGAATTAGTGAGAGGTGGGTCAAACAGGTTACAAAGAAAGGCTTAATAAACTGGTGCATAAGAGTGGGGGGGAAAAAAGAAGAAAAAGAATGGGGAACAACTGATAATGTGCAAAAGACATATAAGTATATATGATAAAGCATTAAACAAACTAAGAGAAGAAGGTAAGTGTAAATATGTATCTATAAGTGATATGTATATAAATATATCCAAAAAAGAAATGTATATGAAAAAATATATAAATATATACACATATGGTGTAACTGATATGGTAATCCGCTAGGTGTGACGGGAAAAAACATAAGACTATATAGTAGGAAAGAAAAAAAATCTGTATATGTGAAAAAGAGGAAGCAAGTTGCCTAAAAAGGTAAAAGCAAATATAGAAGAGAGGGGGTGTATTATGAAGAAACCATAATATACATGTAAATAAGCAAATGTGGTAAATCTAAAAGAGGTGAGTGGAGAAAAAACAAATATATATATATATATAATAATTATTATATCGCCTGAATAAGGAAGGAAAATTTGGAGCTGAGCTTGTATGAGATATGGGAGGAAAGTAGAGTAAGAAACTATAATGTAACTATTCAAAAGAGCTGAGGGGAAAAATTATATGTATATATAAATTGAAAGTGGATAGGAAAGAAAAATCAGTCGTTCCCCTCTTGGATGTTCAGGCCATGAGGTTGGGTGGTGCGAAGTCGTCTCATCCAGAGCTTCTCCCTGCTAGTACGGACTGAGTCAGGACGGGTACCTAAAGATTCGATGCCCTGTAGCATCATGTCAGTGATGGAGTGGTTGGGGAGGTTAAAATGGCGGCCAACTGGAGTGTCCAGCTTTGCTGTGTTGACGGTGGATCTGTGCCCGTAGAATCGTTTCTTGAGTGTGGTCTTGGTTTCCCCTATGTATTGTACCCTACAAACTCTGCAAGTGATGAGATATACAACATTAGTGGTAGTGCATGTGATGTTGCCCTTGATTTGGTGAGACAGGCTGGTAGAGTTGCTGGTGAAAGTATCGCCCTCGTGAAGGTGTATTTCACATATGATGCACCTGTTGCTGGTGCATTTGAAGGTGCCATGCTGTATGGGAGAAGAATGGTTAGTGAGGGAGGGCACTTCAGCACGAACAATGAGGTCCCTGAGATTCGGTGGGCGTCGGTATGCTAGAAGGGGAGTATCGGGAACGGCCTGTTGGAGACGATCAGAAGTGTGTAAAATGTGGTGGTTATCAAACAGGATTTTGCGGAGAGGGGGTAGATTGGGATGGAAGGTGGTCACAAGCGGTATTCTGTCGGTGGTCTCCTTGTCACTTTTTGGTTTGAGAACTTCAGATCTGGGGAGAGAACGAACTTTGTTAATTGCCAGTTGGACTGCCCTGGCCCCGTGGCCCCTAGCACAGAGATGTTTCTGCAGATTCCTGGCATGGAAGGAAAAATCAGGGTCCTCGGAGCAGATACGGCGAAGTCTGAGGGCTTGACTGTAAGCGATGCCGGTTTTGCAGTGACGGGGGTGGCAGCTGGATGAGTGGAGGTACTGGTGGGTATCTGTGGGTTTAGAGTATAGGGTAGTGGTGATACCATTAGACTTTTTCTGGACTGTAACATCAAGGAAGTGGGTTTCCTGTTGGGAGAAATCAGAAGTGAATTGGATGGTCATGTGGAAGGAATTGATGTGGTCAATGAATGTATGGAGGTTACATAATTATATAACACGCGCTATATTTTCGTCCATGCACCACCTACCTTTCGGGGCATCGTAGACCCCGTCCCCCTTTTCTGTGCACCAATGTTCACCCCTAAATCGATGAAGTGATTAATAAAGATCAATTTGGTTGATTTTCAAGACATAAAAAGGTGATTTCGATTAGCGGCGAATGTATTACCAGACCAAAATGGAATTGTTGGAATACAAGTATATAATACATAATTATATAACACGCGCTATATTTTCGTCCATGCACCCACTACCTTTCGGGGCATCGTAGACCCCGTCCCCCTTTTCTGTGCACCAATGTTCATCCCTAAATCGATGTAGTGATTAATAAAGATCAATTTGGTTGATTTTCAAGACATAAAAAGGTGATTTCGATTAGCGGCAAATGTATTACCAGACCAGAATACACGTATATAATACATAATTATATAACACGCGCTATATTTTCGTCCATGCACCCCCTACCTTTCGGTGCATCGTAGACCCCGTCCCCCTTTTCTGTGCACCAATGTTCACCCCTAAATCGATGAAGTGATTAATAAAGATCAATTTGGTTGATTTTCAAGACATAAAAAGGTGATTTCGATTAGCGGCGAATGTATTACCAGACCAAAGTGGAATTGTTGGAATACACGTATATAATACATAATTATATAACACGCGCTATATTTTCGTCCATGCACCCCCTACCTTTCGGGGCATCGTAGACCCCGTCCCCCTTTTCTGTGCACCAATGTTCACCCCTAAATCGATGAAGTGATTAATAAAGATCAATTTGGTTGTTTTTCAAGACATAAAATGGTGATTTCGATTAGCGGCGAATGTATTACCAGGCCAAAGTGGAATTGTTGGAATACACGTATATAATACATAATTATATAACACGCGCTATATTTTCGTCCATGCACCCCCTACCTTTCGGGGCATCTTAGACCCCGTCCCCCTTTTCTGTGCACCAATGTTCACCCCTAAATCGATGAAGTGATTAATAAAGATCAATTTGGCTGATTTTAAAGACATAAAAAGGTGATTTCGATTAGCGGCGAATGTATTACCAGACCAAAGTGGAATTGTTGGAATACACGTATATAATACATAAGTATATAACACACGCTATATTTTCGTCTATGCACCCCCTACCTTTCGGGGCATCGTAGACCCCGTCCCCCTTTTCTGTGCACCAATGTTCACCCCTAAATCGATGAAGTGATTAATAAAGATCAATTTGGTTGATTTTCAAGACACAAAAAGGTGATTTCGATTAGCGGCGAATGTATTACCAGACCAAAGTGGAATTGTTGGAATACACGTATATAATACATAATTATATAACACGCGCTATATTTTCGTCCATGCACCCCCTACCTTTCGGGGCATCGTAGACCCCGTCCCCCTTTTCTGTGCACCAATGTTTACTCCTAAATCGATGAAGTGATTAATAAAGATCAATTTGGTTGATTTTCAAGACATAAAAAGGTGATTTCGATTAGCGGCGAATGTATTACCAGACCAAAGTGGAATTGTTGGAATACACGTATATAATACATAATTATATAACACGCGCTATATTTTCGTCCATGCACCACCTACCTTTCGGGGCATCGTAGACCCCGTTCCCCTTTTCTGTGCACCAATGTTCACCCCTTAATCGATGAAGTGATTAATAAAGATCAATTTGGTTGATTTTCAAGACATAAAATGGTGATTTCGATTAGCGGCGAATGTATTACCAGACCAAAGTGGAATTGTTGGAATACACGTATATAATACATAATTATATAACACGCGCTATATTTTCGTCCATGCACCCCCTACCTTTCGGGGCATCGTAGACCCCGTCCCCCTTTTCTGTGCACCAATGTTCACCCCTAAATCGATGAAGTGATTAATAAAGATCAATTTGGTTGATTTTCAAGACATAAAAAGGTGATTTCGATTAGCGGCGAATGTATTACCAGACCAAAGTGGAATTGTTGGAATACACGTATATAATACATAATTATATAACACGCGCTATATTTTCGTTCATGCACCCCCTACCTTTCGGGGCATCGTACACCCCGTCCCCCTTTTCTGTGCACCAATGTTCACCCCTAAATCGATGAAGTGATTAATAAAGATCAATTTGGTTGATTTTCAAGACATAAAATGGTGATTTCGATTAGCGGCGAATGTATTACCAGACCAAAGTGGAATTGTTGGAATACACGTATATAATACATAATTATATAACACGCGCTATATTTTCGTCCATGCACCCCCTACCTTTCGGGGCAATTTAGACCCCGTCCCCCTTTTCTGTGCACCAATGTTCACCCCTAAATCGATGAAGTGATTAATAAAGATCATTTTGGTTGATTTTCAAGACATAAAAAGGTGATTTCGATTAGCGGCGAATGTATTACCAGACCAGAATACACGTATATAATACATAATTATATAACACGCGCTATATTTTCGTCCATGCACCCCCTACCTTTCGGGGCATCGTAGACCCCGTCCCCCTTTTCTGTGCACCAATGTTCACCCCTAAATCGATGAAGTGATTAATAAAGATCAATTTGGTTGATTTTCAAGACATAAAAAGGTGATTTCGATTAGCGGCGAATGTATTACCAGACCAAAATGGAATTGTTGGAATACAAGTATATAATACATAATTATATAACACGCGCTATATTTTCGTCCATGCACCCCCTACCTTTCGGGGCATCGTAGACCCCGTCCCCCTTTTCTGTGCACCAATGTTCACCCCTAAATCGATGAAGTGATTAATAAAGATCAATTTGGTTGATTTTCAAGACATAAAAAGGTGATTTCGATTAGCGGCGAATGTATTACCAGACCAAAATGGAATTGTTGGAATACAAGTATATAATACATAATTATATAACACGCGCTATATTTTCGTCCATGCACCCCCTACCTTTCGGGGCATCGTAGACCCCGTCCCCCTTTTCTGTGCACCAATGTTCACCCCTAAATCGATGAAGTGATTAATAAAGATCAATTTGGTTGTTTTTCAAGACATAAAAAGGTGATTTCGATTAGCGGCGAATGTATTACCAGGCCAAAGTGGAATTGTTGGAATACACGTATATAATACATAATTATATAACACGCGCTATATTTTCGTCCATGCACCCCCTACCTTTCGGGGCATCGTAGACCCGTCCCCCTTTTCTGTGCACCAATGTTCACCCCTAAATCGATTAAGTGATTAATAAAGATCAATTTGGTTGATTTTGAAGACATAAAATGGTGATTTCGATTAGCGGCGAATGTATTACCAGACCAAAGTGGAATTGTTGGAATACACGTATATAATACATAATTATATAACACGCGCTATATTTTCGTCCATGCACCCCCTACCTTTCGGGGCATCGTAGACCCCGTCCCCCCTTTCTGTGCACCAATGCTCACCCCTAAATCGATGAAGTGATTAATAAAGATCAATTTGGTTGATTTTCAAGACATAAAATGGTGATTTCGATTAGCGGCGAATGTATTACCAGACCAAAGTGGAATTGTTGGAATACACGTATATAATACATAATTATAGAACACGCGCTATATTTTCGTCCATGCACCCCCTACCTTTCGGGGCATCGTAGACCCCGTCCCCCTTTTCTGTGCACCAATGTTCACCCCTAAATCGATGAAGTGATTAATACAGATCAATTTGGTTGATTTTGAAGACATAAAATGGTGATTTCGATTAGCGGCGAATGTATTACCAGACCAAAGTGGAATTGTTGGAATACACGTATATAATACATAATTATATAACACGCGCTATATTTTCGTCCATGCACCCCCTACCTTTCGGGGCATCGTACACCCCGTCCCCCTTTTCTGTGCACCAATGTTCACCCCTAAATCGATGAAGTGATTAATAAAGATCAATTTGGTTGATTTTCAAGACATAAAATGGTGATTTCGATTAGCGGCGAATGTATTACCAGACCAAAGTGAAATTGTTGGAATACACGTATATAATACATAATTATATAACACGCGCTATATTTTCGTCCATGCACCCCCTACCTTTCGGGGCATCGTAGACCCCGTCCCCCTTTTCTGTGCACCAATGTTCACCCCTAAATCGATGAAGTGATTAATAAAGATCAATTTGGTTGATTTTCAAGACATAAAAAGGTGATTTCGATTAGCGGCGAATGTATTACCAGACCAGAATACACGTATATAATACATAATTATATAAAGTCAAAAAGGGGGCCTAAGCTTTCGATCCTAGCAGAATCTTCGTCGGAGGCAAAATGACAAACATATAAAGTGGAACAACCATAATATAGACCACAAACAAGCTACAGCAACACTAGAAACAAGGAGACAAAAGGGGCATTAGTGAGTAGAGAAGACCAATCAGGTTAGTGAAGGGGATGAAAGAAAAGGAGTAGGCAGACACAAAGGGAAGTTAGTGTAAGTAAGGCCAAGAGGGATTAAGATAATGAGGCAGGCAACATCAAACAGGATCTGGAACAAAACAGTGATAGAGGGATGAATAACTAGAGAATTAGTGAGAGGTGGGTCAAACAGGTTACAAAGAAAGGCTTAATAAACTGGTGCATAAGAGTGGGGGGGAAAAAAGAAGAAAAAGAATGGGGAACAACTGATAATGTGCAAAAGACATATAAGTATATATGATAAAGCATTAAACAAACTAAGAGAAGAAGGTAAGTGTAAATATGTATCTATAAGTGATATGTATATAAATATATCCAAAAAAGAAATGTATATGAAAAAATATATAAATATATACACATATGGTGTAACTGATATGGTAATCCGCTAGGTGTGACGGGAAAAAACATAAGACTATATAGTAGGAAAGAAAAAAAATCTGTATATGTGAAAAAGAGGAAGCAAGTTGCCTAAAAAGGTAAAAGCAAATATAGAAGAGAGGGGGTGTATTATGAAGAAACCATAATATACATGTAAATAAGCAAATGTGGTAAATCTAAAAGAGGTGAGTGGAGAAAAAACAAATATATATATATATATAATAATTATTATATCGCCTGAATAAGGAAGGAAAATTTGGAGCTGAGCTTGTATGAGATATGGGAGGAAAGTAGAGTAAGAAACTATAATGTAACTATTCAAAAGAGCTGAGGGGAAAAATTATATGTATATATAAATTGAAAGTGGATAGGAAAGAAAAAT
This sequence comes from Lytechinus pictus, assembly GCF_037042905.1. NCBI lineage: Eukaryota > Metazoa > Echinodermata > Echinoidea > Temnopleuroida > Toxopneustidae > Lytechinus > Lytechinus pictus. Next base: position 19,748 of record NW_026974228.1, on the reverse strand, counting down.
CAGTCGTTCCCCTCTTGGATGTTCAGGCCATGAGGTTGGGTGGTGCGAAGTCGTCTCATCCAGAGCTTCTCCCTGCTAGTACGGACTGAGTCAGGACGGGTACCTAAAGATTCGATGCCCTGTAGCATCATGTCAGTGATGGAGTGGTTGGGGAGGTTAAAATGGCGGCCAACTGGAGTGTCCAGCTTTGCTGTGTTGACGGTGGATCTGTGCCCGTAGAATCGTTTCTTGAGTGTGGTCTTGGTTTCCCCTATGTATTGTACCCTACAAACTCTGCAAGTGATGAGATATACAACATTAGTGGTAGTGCATGTGATGTTGCCCTTGATTTGGTGAGACAGGCTGGTAGAGTTGCTGGTGAAAGTATCGCCCTCGTGAAGGTGTATTTCACATATGATGCACCTGTTGCTGGTGCATTTGAAGGTGCCATGCTGTATGGGAGAAGAATGGTTAGTGAGGGAGGGCACTTCAGCACGAACAATGAGGTCCCTGAGATTCGGTGGGCGTCGGTATGCTAGAAGGGGAGTATCGGGAACGGCCTGTTGGAGACGATCAGAAGTGTGTAAAATGTGGTGGTTATCAAACAGGATTTTGCGGAGAGGGGGTAGATTGGGATGGAAGGTGGTCACAAGCGGTATTCTGTCGGTGGTCTCCTTGTCACTTTTTGGTTTGAGAACTTCAGATCTGGGGAGAGAACGAACTTTGTTAATTGCCAGTTGGACTGCCCTGGCCCCGTGGCCCCTAGCACAGAGATGTTTCTGCAGATTCCTGGCATGGAAGGAAAAATCAGGGTCCTCGGAGCAGATACGGCGAAGTCTGAGGGCTTGACTGTAAGCGATGCCGGTTTTGCAGTGACGGGGGTGGCAGCTGGATGAGTGGAGGTACTGGTGGGTATCTGTGGGTTTAGAGTATAGGGTAGTGGTGATACCATTAGACTTTTTCTGGACTGTAACATCAAGGAAGTGGGTTTCCTGTTGGGAGAAATCAGAAGTGAATTGGATGGTCATGTGGAAGGAATTGATGTGGTCAATGAATGTATGGAGGTTACATAATTATATAACACGCGCTATATTTTCGTCCATGCACCACCTACCTTTCGGGGCATCGTAGACCCCGTCCCCCTTTTCTGTGCACCAATGTTCACCCCTAAATCGATGAAGTGATTAATAAAGATCAATTTGGTTGATTTTCAAGACATAAAAAGGTGATTTCGATTAGCGGCGAATGTATTACCAGACCAAAATGGAATTGTTGGAATACAAGTATATAATACATAATTATATAACACGCGCTATATTTTCGTCCATGCACCCACTACCTTTCGGGGCATCGTAGACCCCGTCCCCCTTTTCTGTGCACCAATGTTCATCCCTAAATCGATGTAGTGATTAATAAAGATCAATTTGGTTGATTTTCAAGACATAAAAAGGTGATTTCGATTAGCGGCAAATGTATTACCAGACCAGAATACACGTATATAATACATAATTATATAACACGCGCTATATTTTCGTCCATGCACCCCCTACCTTTCGGTGCATCGTAGACCCCGTCCCCCTTTTCTGTGCACCAATGTTCACCCCTAAATCGATGAAGTGATTAATAAAGATCAATTTGGTTGATTTTCAAGACATAAAAAGGTGATTTCGATTAGCGGCGAATGTATTACCAGACCAAAGTGGAATTGTTGGAATACACGTATATAATACATAATTATATAACACGCGCTATATTTTCGTCCATGCACCCCCTACCTTTCGGGGCATCGTAGACCCCGTCCCCCTTTTCTGTGCACCAATGTTCACCCCTAAATCGATGAAGTGATTAATAAAGATCAATTTGGTTGTTTTTCAAGACATAAAATGGTGATTTCGATTAGCGGCGAATGTATTACCAGGCCAAAGTGGAATTGTTGGAATACACGTATATAATACATAATTATATAACACGCGCTATATTTTCGTCCATGCACCCCCTACCTTTCGGGGCATCTTAGACCCCGTCCCCCTTTTCTGTGCACCAATGTTCACCCCTAAATCGATGAAGTGATTAATAAAGATCAATTTGGCTGATTTTAAAGACATAAAAAGGTGATTTCGATTAGCGGCGAATGTATTACCAGACCAAAGTGGAATTGTTGGAATACACGTATATAATACATAAGTATATAACACACGCTATATTTTCGTCTATGCACCCCCTACCTTTCGGGGCATCGTAGACCCCGTCCCCCTTTTCTGTGCACCAATGTTCACCCCTAAATCGATGAAGTGATTAATAAAGATCAATTTGGTTGATTTTCAAGACACAAAAAGGTGATTTCGATTAGCGGCGAATGTATTACCAGACCAAAGTGGAATTGTTGGAATACACGTATATAATACATAATTATATAACACGCGCTATATTTTCGTCCATGCACCCCCTACCTTTCGGGGCATCGTAGACCCCGTCCCCCTTTTCTGTGCACCAATGTTTACTCCTAAATCGATGAAGTGATTAATAAAGATCAATTTGGTTGATTTTCAAGACATAAAAAGGTGATTTCGATTAGCGGCGAATGTATTACCAGACCAAAGTGGAATTGTTGGAATACACGTATATAATACATAATTATATAACACGCGCTATATTTTCGTCCATGCACCACCTACCTTTCGGGGCATCGTAGACCCCGTTCCCCTTTTCTGTGCACCAATGTTCACCCCTTAATCGATGAAGTGATTAATAAAGATCAATTTGGTTGATTTTCAAGACATAAAATGGTGATTTCGATTAGCGGCGAATGTATTACCAGACCAAAGTGGAATTGTTGGAATACACGTATATAATACATAATTATATAACACGCGCTATATTTTCGTCCATGCACCCCCTACCTTTCGGGGCATCGTAGACCCCGTCCCCCTTTTCTGTGCACCAATGTTCACCCCTAAATCGATTAAGTGATTAATAAAGATCAATTTGGTTGATTTTCAAGACATAAAAAGGTGATTTCGATTAGCGGCGAATGTATTACCAGACCAAAGTGGAATTGTTGGAATACACGTATATAATACATAATTATATAACACGCGCTATATTTTCGTTCATGCACCCCCTACCTTTCGGGGCATCGTACACCCCGTCCCCCTTTTCTGTGCACCAATGTTCACCCCTAAATCGATGAAGTGATTAATAAAGATCAATTTGGTTGATTTTCAAGACATAAAATGGTGATTTCGATTAGCGGCGAATGTATTACCAGACCAAAGTGGAATTGTTGGAATACACGTATATAATACATAATTATATAACACGCGCTATATTTTCGTCCATGCACCCCCTACCTTTCGGGGCAATTTAGACCCCGTCCCCCTTTTCTGTGCACCAATGTTCACCCCTAAATCGATGAAGTGATTAATAAAGATCAATTTGGTTGATTTTCAAGACATAAAAAGGTGATTTCGATTAGCGGCGAATGTATTACCAGACCAGAATACACGTATATAATACATAATTATATAACACGCGCTATATTTTCGTCCATGCACCCCCTACCTTTCGGGGCATCGTAGACCCCGTCCCCCTTTTCTGTGCTCCAATGTTCACCCCTAAATCGATGAAGTGATTAATAAAGATCAATTTGGTTGATTTTCAAGACATAAAAAGGTGATTTCGATTAGCGGCGAATGTATTACCAGACCAAAATGGAATTGTTGGAATACAAGTATATAATACATAATTATATAACACGCGCTATATTTTCGTCCATGCACCCCCTACCTTTCGGGGCATCGTAGACCCCGTCCCCCTTTTCTGTGCACCAATGTTCACCCCTAAATCGATGAAGTGATTAATAAAGATCAATTTGGTTGATTTTCAAGACATAAAAAGGTGATTTCGATTAGCGGCGAATGTATTACCAGACCAGAATACACGTATATAATACATAATTATATAACACGCGCTATATTTTCGTCCATGCACCCCCTACCTTTCGGGGCATCGTAGACCCCGTCCCCCTTTTCTGTGCACCAATGTTCACCCCTAAATCGATGAAGTGATTAATAAAGATCAATTTGGTTGATTTTCAAGACATAAAAAGGTGATTTCGATTAGCGGCGAATGTATTACCAGACCAAAGTGGAATTGTTGGAATACACGTATATAATACATAATTATATAACACGCGCTATATTTTCGTCCATGCACCCCCTACCTTTCGGGGCATCGTAGACCCCGTCCCCCTTTTCTGTGCACCAATGTTCACCCCTAAATCGATGAAGTGATTAATAAAGATCAATTTGGTTGTTTTTCAAGACATAAAATGGTGATTTCGATTAGCGGCGAATGTATTACCAGACCAAAGTGGAATTGTTGGAATACACGTATATAATACATAATTATATAACACGCGCTATATTTTCGTCCATGCACCCCCTACCTTTCGGGGCATCTTAGACCCCGTCCCCCTTTTCTGTGCACCAATGTTCACCCCTAAATCGATGAAGTGATTAATAAAGATCAATTTGGTTGATTTTAAAGACATAAAAAGGTGATTTCGATTAGCGGCGAATGTATTACCAGACCAAAGTGGAATTGTTGGAATACACGTATATAATACATAAGTATATAACACACGCTATATTTTCGTCTATGCACCCCCTACCTTTCGGGGCATCGTAGACCCCGTCCCCCTTTTCTGTGCACCAATGTTCACCCCTAAATCGATGAAGTGATTAATAAAGATCAATTTGGTTGATTTTCAAGACACAAAAAGGTGATTTCGATTAGCGGCGAATGTATTACCAGACCAAAGTGGAATTGTTGGAATACACGTATATAATACATAATTATATAACACGCGCTATATTTTCGTCCATGCACCCCCTACCTTTCGGGGCATCGTAGACCCCGTCCCCCTTTTCTGTGCACCAATGTTTACTCCTAAATCGATGAAGTGATTAATAAAGATCAATTTGGTTGATTTTCAAGACATAAAAAAGTGATTTCGATTAGCGGCGAATGTATTACCAGACCAAAGTGGAATTGTTGGAATACACGTATATAATACATAATTATATAACACGCGCTATATTTTCGTCCATGCACCACCTACCTTTCGGGGCATCGTAGACCCCGTTCCCCTTTTCTGTGCACCAATGTTCACCCCTAAATCGATGAAGTGATTAATAAAGATCAATTTGGTTGATTTTCAAGACATAAAAAGGTGATTTCGATTAGCGGCGAATGTATTACCAGACCAAAGTGGAATTGTTGGAATACACGTATATAATACATAAGTATATAACACACGCTATATTTTCGTCTATGCACCCCCTACCTTTCGGGGCATCGTAGACCCCGTCCCCCTTTTCTGTGCACCAATGTTCACCCCTAGATCGATGAAGTGATTTATAAAGATCAATTTGGTCGATTTTCAAGACATAAAAAGGTGATTTCGATTAGCGACGAATGTATTACCAGACCAAAGTGGAATTGTTGGAATACACGTATATGATACATAATTATATAACACGCGCTATATTTTCGTCCATGCACCCCCTACCTTTCGGGGCATCGTAGACCCCGTCCCCCTTTTCTGTGCACCAATGTTCACCCCTTAATCGATGTTGTGATTAATAAAGATCAATTTGGTTGATTTTCAAGACATAAAATGGTGATTTCGATTAGCGGCGAATGTATTACCAGACCAGAATACACGTATATAATACATAATTATATAACACGCGCTATATTTTCGTCCATGCACCCCCTACCTTTCGGGGCATCGTAGACCCCGTCCCCCTTCTCTGTGCACCAATGTTCACCCCTGAATCGATGAAGTGATTAATAAAGATCAATTTGGTTGATTTTCAAGACATAAAAAGGTGATTTCGATTAGCGGCGAATGTATTACCAGACCAAAGTGGAATTGTTGGAATACACGTATATTATACATAATTATATAACACGCGCTATATTTTCGTCCATGCATCCACTACCTTTCGGGGCATCATAGACCCCGTCCCCCTTTTCTGTGCACCAATGTTCACCCCTAGATCGATGAAGTGATTTATAAAGATCAATTTGGTCGATTTTCAAGACATAAAAAGGTGATTTCGATTAGCGGCGAATGTATTACCAGACCAAAGTGGAATTGTTGGAATACACGTATATAATACATAATTATATAACACGCGCTATATTTTCGTCCATGCACCCCCTACCTTTCGGGGCATCGTAGACCCCGTCCCCCTTTTCTGTGCACCAATGTTCACCCCTAAATCGATGAAGTGATTAATAAAGATCAATTTGGTTGATTTTCAAGACATAAAAAGGTGATTTCGATTAGCGGCGAATGTATTACCAGACCAGAATACACGTATATAATACATAATTATATAACACGCGCTATATTTTCGTCCATGCACCCCCTACCTTTCGGGGCATCGTAGACCCCGTCCCCCTTTTCTGTGCACCAATGTTCACCCCTAAATCGATGAAGTGATTAATAAAGATCAATTTGGTTGATTTTCAAGACATAAAATGGTGATTTCGATTAGCGGCGAATGTATTACCAGACCAAAGTGGAATTGTTGGAATACACGTATATAATACATAATTATATAACACGCGCTATATTTTCGTCCATGCACCCCCTACCTTTCGGGGCGTCGTAGACCCCGTCCCCCTTTTCTGTGCACCAATGTTCACCCCTAAATCGATGAAGTGATTAATAAAGATCAATTTTGTTGATTTTCAAGACATAAAAAGGTGATTTCGATTAGCGGCGAATGTATTACCAGACCAAAGTGGAATTGTTGGAATACACGTATATAATACATAAGTATATAACACACGCTATATTTTCGTCTATGCACCCCCTACCTTTCGGGGCATCGTAGACCCCGTCCCCCTTTTCTGTGCACCAATGTTCACCCCTAGATCGATGAAGTGATTTATAAAGATCAATTTGGTCGATTTTCAAGACATAAAAAGGTGATTTCGATTAGCGACGAATGTATTACCAGACCAAAGTGGAATTGTTGGAATACACGTATATGATACATAATTATATAACACGCGCTATATTTTCGTCCATGCACCCCCTACCTTTCGGGGCATCGTAGACCCCGTCCCCCTTTTCTGTGCACCAATGTTCACCCCTTAATCGATGTTGTGATTAATAAAGATCAATTTGGTTGATTTTCAAGACATAAAATGGTGATTTCGATTAGCGCCGAATGTATTACCAGACCAGAATACACGTATATAATACATAATTATATAACACGCGCTATATTTTCGTCCATGCACCCCCTACCTTTCGGGGCATCGTAGACCCCGTCCCCCTTCTCTGTGCACCAATGTTCACCCCTGAATCGATGAAGTGATTAATAAAGATCAATTTGGTTGATTTTCAAGACATAAAAAGGTGATTTCGATTAGCGGCGAATGTATTACCAGACCAAAGTGGAATTGTTGGAATACACGTATATTATACATAATTATATAACACGCGCTATATTTTCGTCCATGCACCCACTACCTTTCGGGGCATCATAGACCCCGTCCCCCTTTTCTGTGCACCAATGTTCACCCCTAGATCGATGAAGTGATTTATAAAGATCAATTTGGTCGATTTTCAAGACATAAAAAGGTGATTTCGATTAGCGGCGAATGTATTACCAGACCAAAGTGGAATTGTTGGAATACACGTATATAATACATAATTATATAACACGCGCTATATTTTCGTCCATGCACCCCCTACCTTTCGGGGCATCGTAGACCCCGTCCCCCTTTTCTGTGCACCAATGTTCACCCCTAGATCGATGAAGTGATTAATAAAGATCAATTTGGTTGATTTTCAAGACATAAAAAGGTGATTTCGATTAGCGACGAATGTATTACCAGACCAAAGTGGAATTGTTGGAATACACGTATATGATACATAATTATATAACACGCGCTATATTTTCGTCCATGCACCCCCTACCTTTCGGGGCATCGTAGACCCCGTCCCCCTTTTCTGTGCACCAATGTTCACCCCTTAATCGATGTTGTGATTAATAAAGATCAATTTGGTTGATTTTCAAGACATAAAATGGTGATTTCGATTAGCGCCGAATGTATTACCAGACCAGAATACACGTATATAATACATAATTATATAACACGCGCTATATTTTCGTCCATGCACCCCCTACCTTTCGGGGCATCGTAGACCCCGTCCCCCTTCTCTGTGCACCAATGTTCACCCCTGAATCGATGAAGTGATTAATAAAGATCAATTTGGTTGATTTTCAAGACATAAAAAGGTGATTTCGATTAGCGGCGAATGTATTACCAGACCAAAGTGGAATTGTTGGAATACACGTATATTATACATAATTATATAACACGCGCTATATTTTCGTCCATGCACCCACTACCTTTCGGGGCATCATAGACCCCGTCCCCCTTTTCTGTGCACCAATGTTCACCCCTAGATCGATGAAGTGATTTATAAAGATCAATTTGGTCGATTTTCAAGACATAAAAAGGTGATTTCGATTAGCGGCGAATGTATTACCAGACCAAAGTGGAATTGTTGGAATACACGTATATAATACATAATTATATAACACGCGCTATATTTTCGTCCATGCACCCCCTACCTTTCGGGGCATCGTAGACCCCGTCCCCCTTTTCTGTGCACCAATGTTCACCCCTTAATCGATGTTGTGATTAATAAAGATCAATTTGGTTGATTTTCAAGACATAAAATGGTGATTTCGATTAGCGCCGAATGTATTACCAGACCAGAATACACGTATATAATACATAATTATATAACACGCGCTATATTTTCGTCCATGCACCCCCTACCTTTCGGGGCATCGTAGACCCCGTCCCCCTTCTCTGTGCACCAATGTTCACCCCTGAATCGATGAAGTGATTAATAAAGATCAATTTGGTTGATTTTCAAGACATAAAAAGGTGATTTCGATTAGCGGCGAATGTATTACCAGACCAAAGTGGAATTGTTGGAATACACGTATATTATACATAATTATATAACACGCGCTATATTTTCGTCCATGCACCCACTACCTTTCGGGGCATCATAGACCCCGTCCCCCTTTTCTGTGCACCAATGTTCACCCCTAGATCGATGAAGTAATTTATAAAGATCAATTTGGTCGATTTTCAAGACATAAAAAGGTGATTTCGATTAGCGGCGAATGTATTACCAGACCAAAGTGGAATTGTTGGAATACACGTATATAATACATAATTATATAACACGCGCTATATTTTCGTCCATGCACCCCCTACCTTTCGGGGCATCGTAGACCCCGTCCCGCTTTTCTGTGCACCAATGTTCACCCCTAGATCGATGAAGTGATTAATAAAGATCAATTTGGTTGATTTTCAAGACATAAAAAGGTGATTTCGATTAGCGACGAATGTATTACCAGACCAAAGTGGAATTGTTGGGATACACGTATATGATACATAATTATATAACACGCGCTATATTTTCGTCCATGCACCCCCTACCTTTCGGGGCATCGTAGACCCCGTCCCCCTTTTCTGTGCACCAATGTTCACCCCTTAATCGATGTTGTGATTAATAAAGATCAATTTGGTAGATTTTCAAGACATAAAATGGTGATTTCGATTAGCGCCGAATGTATTACCAGACCAGAATACACGTATATAATACATAATTATATAACACGCGCTATATTTTCGTCCATGCACCCCCTACCTTTCGGGGCATCGTAGACCCCGTCCCCCTTCTCTGTGCACCAATGTTCACCCCTGAATCGATGAAGTGATTAATAAAGATCAATTTGGTTGATTTTCAAGACATAAAAAGGTGATTTCGATTAGCGGCGAATGTATTACCAGACCAAAGTGGAATTGTTGGAATACACGTATATTATACATAATTATATAACACGCGCTATATTTTCGTCCATGCACCCACTACCTTTCGGGGCATCATAGACCCTGTCCCCCTTTTCTGTGCACCAATGTTCACCCCTAGATCGATGAAGTTATTTATAAAGATCAATTTGGTCGATTTTCAAGACATAAAAAGGTGATTTCGATTAGCGGCGAATGTATTACCAGACCAAAGTGGAACTGTTGGAATACACGTATATAATACATAATTATATAACACGCGCTATATTTTCGTCCATGCACCCCCTACCTTTCGGGGCATCGTAGACCCCGTCCCCCTTTTCTGTGCACCAATGTTCACCCCTAAATCGATGAAGTGATTAATAAAGATCAATTTGGTTGATTTTCAAGACATAAAAAGGTGATTTCGATTAGCGGCGAATGTATTACCAGACCAGAATACACGTATATAATACATAATTATATAACACGCGCTATATTTTCGTCCATGCACCCCCTACCTTTCGGGGCATCGTAGACCCCGTCCCCCTTTTCTGTGCACCAATGTTCACCCCTAAATCGATGAAGTGATTAATAAAGATCAATTTGGTTGATTTTCAAGACATAAAAAGGTGATTTCGATTAGCGGCGAATGTATTACCAGACCAGAATACACGTATATAATACATAATTATATAACACGCGCTATATTTTCGTCCATGCACCCCCTACCTTTCGGGGCATCGTAGACCCCGTCCCCCTTTTCTGTGCACCAATGTTCACCCCTAAATCGATGAAGTGATTAATAAAGATCAATTTGGTGGATTTTCAAGACATAAAAAGGTGATTTCGATTAGCGGCGAATGTATTACCAGACCAAAGTGGAATTGTTGGAATACACGTATATAATACATAATTATATAACACGCGCTATATTTTCGTCCATGCACCCCCTACCTTTCGGGGCATCGTAGACCCCGTCCCCTTTTTCTGTGCACCAATGTTCACCCTTAAATCGATGAAGTGATTAATAAAGATCAATTTGGTTGTTTTTCAAGACATAAAATGGTGATTTCGATTAGCGGCGAATGTATTACCAGACCAAAGTGGAATTGTTGGAATACACGTATATAATACATAATTATATAACACGCGCTATATTTTCGTCCATGCACCCCCTACCTTTCGGGGCATCTTAGACCCCGTCCCCCTTTTCTGTGCACCAATGTTCACCCCTAAATCGATGAAGTGATTAATAAAGATCAATTTGGTTGATTTTAAAGACATAAAAAGGTGATTTCGATTAGCGGCGAATGTATTACCAGACCAAAGTGGAATTGTTGGAATACACGTATATAATACATAAGTATATAACACACGCTATATTTTCGTCTATGCACCCCCTACCTTTCAGGGCATCGTAGACCCCGTCCCCCTTTTCTGTGCACCAATGTTCACCCCTAAATCGATGAAGTGATTAATAAAGATCAATTTGGTTGATTTTCAAGACACAAAAAGGTGATTTCGATTAGCGGCGAATGTATTACCAGACCAAAGTGGAATTGTTGGAATACACGTATATAATACATAATTATATAACACGCGCTATATTTTCGTCCATGCACCCCCTACCTTTCGGGGCATCGTAGACCCCGTCCTCCTTTTCTGTGCACCAATGTTTACTCCTAAATCGATGAAGTGATTAATAAAGATCAATTTGGTTGATTTTCAAGACATAAAAAGGTGATTTCGATTAGCGGCGAATGTATTACCAGACCAAAGTGGAATTGTTGGAATACACGTATATAATACATAATTATATAACACGCGCTATATTTTCGTCCATGCACCACCTACCTTTCGGGGCATCGTAGACCCCGTTCCCCTTTTCTGTGCACCAATGTTCACCCCTAAATCGATGAAGTGATTAATAAAGATCAATTTGGTTGATTTTCAAGACATAAAATGGTGATTTCGATTAGCGGCGAATGTATTACCAGACCAAAGTGGAATTGTTGGAATACACGTATATAATACATAATTATATAACACGCGCTATATTTTCGTCCATGCACCCCCTACCTTTCGGGGCATCGTAGACCCCGTCCCCCTTTTCTGTGCACCAATGTTCACCCCTAAATCGATGAAGTGATTAATAAAGATCAATTTGGTTGATTTTCAAGATATAAAATGGTGATTTCGATTAGCGGCGAATGTATTACCAGACCAAAGTGGAATTGTTGGAATACACGTATATAATACATAATTATATAACACGCGCTATATTTTCGTCCATGCACCCCCTACCTTTCGGGGCATCGTAGACCCCGTCCCCCTTTTCTGTGCACCAATGTTCACCCTTAAATCGATGAAGTGATTAATAAAGATCAATTTGGTTGATTTTCAAGACATAAAAAGGTGATTTCGATTAGCGGCGAATGTATTACCAGACCAAAGTGGAATTGTTGGAATACACGTATATAATACATAAGTATATAACACACGCTATATTTTCGTCTATGCACCCCCTACCTTTCGGGGCATCGTAGACCCCGTCCCCCTTTTCTGTGCACCAATGTTCACCCCTAGATCGATGAAGTGATTTATAAAGATCAATTTGGTCGATTTTCAAGACATAAAAAGGTGATTTCGATTAGCGACGAATGTATTACCAGACCAAAGTGGAATTGTTGGAATACACGTATATGATACATAATTATATAACACGCGCTATATTTTCGTCCATGCACCCCCTACCTTTCGGGGCATCGTAGACCCCGTCCCCCTTTTCTGTGCACCAATGTTCACCCCTTAATCGATGTAGTGATTAATAAAGATCAATTTGGTTGATTTTCAAGACATAAAATGGTGATTTCGATTAGCGGCGAATGTATTACCAGACCAGAATACACGTATATAATACATAATTATATAACACGCGCTATATTTTCGTCCATGCACCCCCTACCTTTCGGGGCATCGTAGACCCCGTCCCCCTTCTCTGTGCACCAATGTTCACCCCTGAATCGATGAAGTAATTAATAAAGATCAATTTGGTTGATTTTCAAGACACAAAAAGGTGATTTCGATTAGCGGCGAATGTATTACCAGACCAAAGTGGAATTGTTGGAATACACGTATATAATACATAATTATATAACACGCGCTATATTTTCGTCCATGCACCCCCTACCTTTCGGGGCCTCGTAGACCCCGTCCCCCTTTTCTGTGCACCAATGTTTACTCCTAAATCGATGAAGTGATTAATAAAGATCAATTTGGTTGATTTTCAAGACATAAAATGGTGATTTCGATTAGCGGCGAATGTATTACCAGACCAAAGTGGAATTGTTGGAATACACGTATATAATACATAATTATATAACACGCGCTATATTTTCGTCCATGCACCCCCTACCTTTCGGGGCATCGTAGACCCCGTCCCCCTTTTCTGTGCACCAATGTTCACCCCTAAATCGATGAAGTGATTAATAAAGATCAATTTGGTTGATTTTCAAGACATAAAATGGTGATTTCGATTAGCGGCGAATGTATTACCAGACCAAAGTGGAATTGTTGGAATACACGTATATAATACATAATTATATAACACGCGCTATATTTTCGTCCATGCACCCCCTACCTTTCGGGGCGTCGTAGACCCCGTCCCCCTTTTCTGTGCACCAATGTTCACCCCTAAATCGATGAAGTGATTAATAAAGATCAATTTGGTTGATTTTCAAGACATAAAAAGGTGATTTCGATTAGCGGCGAATGTATTACCAGACCAAAGTGGAATTGTTGGAATACACGTATATAATACATAAGTATATAACACACGCTATATTTTCGTCTATGCACCCCCTACCTTTCGGGGCATCGTAGACCCCGTCCCCCTTTTCTGTGCACCAATGTTCACCCCTAGATCGATGAAGTGATTTATAAAGATCAATTTGGTCGATTTTCAAGACATAAAAAGGTGATTTCGATTAGCGACGAATGTATTACCAGACCAAAGTGGAATTGTTGGAATACACGTATATGATACATAATTATATAACACGCGCTATATTTTCGTCCATGCACCCCCTACCTTTCGGGGCATCGTAGACCCCGTCCCCCTTTTCTGTGCACCAATGTTCACCCCTTAATCGATGAAGTGATTAATAAAGATCAATTTGGTTGATTTTCAAGACATAAAAAGGTGATTTCGATTAGCGGCGAATGTATTACCAGACCAGAATACACGTATATAATACATAATTATATAACACGCGCTATATTTTCGTCCATGCACCCCCTACCTTTCGGGGCATCGTAGACCCCGTCCCCCTTTTCTGTGCACCAATGTTCACCCCTAAATCGATGAAGTGATTAATAAAGATCAATTTGGTTGATTTTCAAGACATAAAAAGGTGATTTCGATTAGCGGCGAATGTATTACCAGACCAAAGTGGAATTGTTGGAATACACGTATATAATACATAATTATATAACACGCGCTATATTTTCGTCCATGCACCCCCTACCTTTCGGGGCATCGTAGACCCCGTCCCCCTTTTCTGTGCACCAATGTTCACCCTTAAATCGATGAAGTGATTAATAAAGATCAATTTGGTTGTTTTTCAAGACATAAAATGGTGATTTCGATTAGCGGCGAATGTATTACCAGACCAAAGTGGAATTGTTGGAATACACGTATATTATACATAATTATATAACACGCGCTATATTTTCGTCCATGCACCCCCTACCTTTCGGGGCATCTTAGACCCCGTCCCCCTTTTCTGTGCACCAATGTTCACCCCTAAATCGATGAAGTGATTAATAAAGATCAATTTGGTTGATTTTAAAGACATAAAAAGGTGATTTCGATTAGCGGCGAATGTATTACCAGACCAAAGTGGAATTGTTGGAATACACGTATATAATACATAAGTATATAACACACGCTATATTTTCGTCTATGCACCCCCTACCTTTCGGGGCATCGTAGACCCCGTCCCCCTTTTCTGTGCACCAATGTTCACCCCTAAATCGATGAAGTGATTAATAAAGATCAATTTGGTTGATTTTCAAGACACAAAAAGGTGATTTCGATTAGCGGCGAATGTATTACCAGACCAAAGTGGAATTGTTGGAATACACGTATATAATACATAATTATATAACACGCGCTATATTTTCGTCCATGCACCCCCTACCTTTCGGGGCATCGTAGACCCCGTCCCCCTTTTCTGTGCACCAATGTTTACTCCTAAATCGATGAAGTGATTAATAAAGATCAATTTGGTTGATTTTCAAGACATAAAAAGGTGATTTCGATTAGCGGCGAATGTATTACCAGACCAAAGTGGAATTGTTGGAATACACGTATATAATACATAATTATATAACACGCGCGATATTTTCGTCCATGCACCACCTACCTTTCGGGGCATCGTAGACCCCGTTCCCCTTTTCTGTGCACCAATGTTCACCCCTAAATCGATGAAGTGATTAATAAAGATCAATTTGGTTGATTTTCAAGACATAAAATGGTGATTTCGATTAGCGGCGAATGTATTACCAGACCAAAGTGGAATTGTTGGAATACACGTATATAATACATAATTATATAACACGCGCTATATTTTCGTCCATGCACCCCCTACCTTTCGGGGCATCGTAGACCCCGTCCCCCTTTTCTGTGCACCAATGTTCACCCCTAAATCGATGAAGTGATTAATAAAGATCAATTTGGTTGATTTTCAAGACATAAAATGGTGATTTCGATTAGCGGCGAATGTATTACCAGACCAAAGTGGAATTGTTGGAATACACGTATATAATACATAATTATATAACACGCGCTATATTTTCGTCCATGCACCCCCTACCTTTCGGGGCGTCGTAGACCCCGTCCCCCTTTTCTGTGCACCAATGTTCACCCCTAAATCGATGAAGTGATTAATAAAGATCAATTTGGTTGATTTTCAAGACATAAAAAGGTGATTTCGATTAGCGGCGAATGTATTACCAGACCAAAGTGGAATTGTTGGAATACACGTATATAATACATAAGTATATAACACACGCTATATTTTCGTCTATGCACCCCCTACCTTTCGGGGCATCGTAGACCCCGTTCCCCTTTTCTGTGCACCAATGTTCACCCCTAGATCGATGAAGTGATTTATAAAGATCAATTTGGTCGATTTTCAAGACATAAAAAGGTGATTTCGATTAGCGACGAATGTATTACCAGACCAAAGTGGAATTGTTGGAATACACGTATATGATACATAATTATATAACACGCGCTATATTTTCGTCCATGCACCCCCTACCTTTCGGGGCATCGTAGACCCCGTCCCCCTTTTCTGTGCACCAATGTTCACCCCTTAATCGATGTAGTGATTAATAAAGATCAATTTGGTTGATTTTCAAGACATAAAATGGTTATTTCGATTAGCGGCGAATGTATTACCAGACCAGAATACACGTATATAATACATAATTATATAACACGCGCTATATTTTCGTCCATGCACCCCCTACCTTTCGGGGCATCGTAGACCCCGTCCCCCTTCTCTGTGCACCAATTTTCACCCCTGAATCGATGAAGTGATTAATAAAGATCAATTTGGTTGATTTTCAAGACATAAAAAGGTGATTTCGATTAGCGGCGAATGTATTACCAGACCAAAGTGGAATTGTTGGAATACACGTATATAATACATAATTATATAACACGCGCTATATTTTCGTCCATGCACCCACTACCTTTCGGGGCATCATAGACCCCGTCCCCCTTTTCTGTGCACCAATGTTCACCCCTAGATCGATGAAGTGATTTATAAAGATCAATTTGGTCGATTTTCAAGACATAAAAAGGTGATTTCGATTAGCGGCGAATGTATTACCAGACCAATTTGGAATTGTTGGAATACACGTATATAGTACATAATTATATAACACGCGCTATATTTTCGTCCATGCATCCCCTACCTTTCGGGGCATCGTAGACCCCGTCCCCCTTTTCTGTGCACCAATGTTCACCCCTAAATCGATGAAGTGATTAATAAAGATCAATTTGGTTGATTTTGAAGACATAAAATGGTGATTTCGATTAGCGGCGAATGTATTACCAGACCAAAGTGGAATTGTTGGAATACACGTATATAGTACATAATTATATAACACGCGCTATATTTTCGTCCATGCATCCCCTACCTTTCGGGGCATCGTAGACCCCATCCCCCTTTTCTGTGCACCAATGTTCACCCCTAAATCGATGAAGTGATTAATAAAGATCAATTTGGTTGATTTTGAAGACATAAAATGGTGATTTCGATTAGCGGCGAATGTATTACCAGACCAAAGTGGAATTGTTGGAATACACGTATATAATACATAATTATATAACACGCGCTATATTTTCGTCCATGCACCCCCTACCTTTCGGGGCATCGTAGACCCCGTCCCCCTTTTCTGTGCACCAATGTTCACCCCTAAATCGATGAAGTGATCAATAAAGATCAATTTGGTTGATTTTCAAGACATAACATGGTGATTTCGATTAGCGGCGAATGTATTACCAGACCAAAGTGGAATTGTTGGAATACAAATACATAATTATAGAACACGCGCTATATTTTCGTCCATGCACCCCCTACCTTTCGGGGCATCGTAGACCCCGTCCCCCTTTTCTGTGCACCAATGTTCACCCCTAAATCGATGAAGTGATTAATAAAGATCAATTTGGTTGATTTTCAAGACATAAAAAGGTGATTTCGATTAGTGGCGAATGTATTACCAGACCAAAGTGGAATTGTTGGAATACACGTATATAATACATAAGTATATAACACACGCTTTATTTTCGTCTATGCACCCCCTACCTTTCGGGGCATCGTAGACCCCGTCCCCCTTTTCTGTGCACCAATGTTCACCCCTAAATCGATGAAGTGATTAATAAAGATCAATTTGGTTGATTTTCAAGACATAAAATGGTGATTTCGATTAGCGGCGAATGTATTACCAGACCAGAATACACGTATATAATACATAATTATATAACACGCGCTATATTTTAGTCCATGCACCCCCTACCTTTCGGGGCATCGTAGACCCCGTCCCCCTTTTCTGTGCACCAATGTTCACCCCTAAATCGATGAAGTGATTAATAAAGATCAATTTGGTTGATTTTCAAGACATAAAAAGGTGATTTCGATTAGCGGGAATGTATTACCAGACCAAAGTGGAATTGTTAGAATACACGTATATAATACATAATTATATAACACGCGCTATATTTTCGTCCATGCACCCACTACCTTTCGGGGCATCATAGACCCCGTCCCCCTTTTCTGTGCACCAATGTTCACCCCTAAATCGATGAAGTGATTAATAAAGATCAATTTGGTTGATTTTCAAGACATAAAATGGTGATTTCGATTAGCGGCGAATGTATTACCAGACCAGAATACACGTATATAATACAAAATTATATAACACGCGCTATATTTTCGTCCATGCACCCCCTACCTTTCGGGGCATCGTATACCGGGTCCCCCTTTTCTGTGCACCAATGTTCACCCCTAAATCGATGAAGTGATTAATACAGATCAATTTGGTTGATTGTCAAGACATAAAAAAAAGGTGATTTCGATTAGCGGGGAATGTATTACCAGACCAAAGTGGAATTGTTGGAATACACGTATATAATACATAATTATATAACACGCGCTATATTATCGTCCATGCACCCCCTACCTTTCGGGGCATCGTAGACCCCGTCCCCCTTTTCTCTGCACCAATGTTTACCCCTAAATCGATGAAGTGATTAATAAAGATCAATTTGGTTGATTTTCAAGACATAAAATGGTGATTTCGATTAGCGGCGAATGTATTACCAGACCAAAGTGGAATTGTTGGAATACACGTATATAATACATAATTATATAACACGCGCTATATTTTCGTCCATGCACCCCCTACCTTTCGGGGCATCGTAGACCCCGTCCCCCTTTTCTGTGCACCAATGTTCACCCCTAAATCGATGAAGTGATTAATAAAGATCAATTTGGTTGATTTTCAAGACATAAAATGGTGATTTCGATTAGCGGCGAATGTATTACCAGACCAGAATACACGTATATAATACAAAATTATATAACACGCGCTATATTTTCGTCCATGCACCCCCTACCTTTCGGGGCATCGTAGACCGGGTCCCCCTTTTCTGTGCACCAATGTTCACCCCTAAATCGATGAAGTGATTAATAAAGATCAATTTGGTTGATTGTCAAGACATAAAAAGGTGATTTCGATTAGAGGCGAATGTATTACCAGACCAAAGTGGAATTGTTGGAATACACGTATATAATACATAATTATATAACACGCGCTATATTATCGTCCATGCACCCCCTACCTTTCGGGGCATCGTAGACCCCGTCCCCCTTTTCTCTGCACCAATGTTTACCCCTAAATCGATGATGTGATTAATAAAGATCAATTTGGTTGATTTTCAAGACATAAAATGGTGATTTCGATTAGCGGCGAATGTATTACCAGACCAAAGTGGAATTGTTGGAATACACGTATATAATACATAATTATATAACACGCGATATATTTTCGTCCATGCACCCCCTACCTTTCGGGGCATCGTAGACCCCGTCCCCCTTTTCTGTGCACCAATGTTCACCCCTAAATCGATGAAGTGAATAATAAAGATCAATTTGGTTGATTTTCAAGACATAAAAAGGTGATTTCGATTAGCGGCGAATGTATTACCAGACCAAAGTGGAATTGTTGGAATACACGTATATAATACATAATTATATAACACGCGCTATATTTTCGTCCATGCACCTCCT
>NW_026974227.1:5000-86000 GCF_037042905.1 Lytechinus pictus | reverse complement strand
AAATTTGTAAAAATCATTTTGGTCATAATTTGGACCAGTCGCGGATAGGGCGAAAGACTAAATCTCAACGGATCTTCTTTATCTTCTGAATATTGATGCGTTTGGATGTTAGAAGACCCCACGGAGCGAAGACGGCTGATTTGGGGGGGGGGGTTTCGGGGGCAAATTTGGAAAAATCATTTTGGTCATAATTTGGACCAGTCGCGGATAGGGCGAAAGACTAAATCTCAACGGATCTTCTTTATCTTCTGAATATTGATGCGTTTGGATGTTAGAAGACCCCACGGAGCGAAGACGGCTGATTTTGGGGGGGTTTCGGGGGCAAATTTGGAAAAATCATTTTGGTCATAATTTGGACCAGTCGCGGATAGGGCGAAAGACTAAATCTCAACGGATCTTCTTTATCTTCTGAATATTGATGCGTTTGGATGTTAGAAGACCCCACGGAGCGAAGACGGCTGATTTGGGGGGGGTTTCGGGGGCAAATTTGGAAAATTCATTTTGGTCATAATTTGGACCAGTCGCGGATAGGGCGAAAGACTAAATCTCAACGGATCTTCTTTATCTTCTGAATATTGATGCGTTTGGATGTTAGAAGACCCCACGGAGCAAAGACGGCTGATTTGGGGGAGGTTTCGGGGGCAAATTTGGAAAAATCATTTTGGTCATAATTTGGACAAGTTGCGGATAGGGCGAGAGACTAAATCTCAACGGATCTTCTTTATCTTCTGAATATTGATGCGTTTCGATGTTAGAAGACCCCACGGAGCGAAGACGGCTGATTTGGGGGGGTTTCGGGGGCAAATTTGGAAAAATCATTTTGGTCATAATTTGGACATAATTTGGACCAGTCGCGGATAGGGCGAAAGACTAAATCTCAACGGATCTTCTTTATCTTCTGAATATTGATGCGTTTGGATGTTAGAAGACCCCACGGAGCAAAGACGGCTGATTTGGGGGAGGTTTCGGGGGCAAATTTGGAAAAATCATTTTGGTCATAATTTGGACCAGTCGCGGATAGGGCGAAAGACTAAATCTCAACGGATCTTCTTTATCTTCTGAATATTGATGCGTTTGGATGTTAGAAGACCCCACGGAGCGAAGATGGCTGATTTGGGGGGGGGTTCGGGGGCAAATTTGGAAAAATCATTTTGGTCATAATTTGGACCAGTCGCGGATAGGGCGAAAGACTAAATCTCAACGGATCTTCTTTATCTTCTGAATATTGATGCGTTTGGATGTTAGAAGACCCCACGGAGCGAAGACGGCTGATTTGGGGGGGGGGTTTCGGGGGCAAATTTGGAAAAATCATTTTGGTCATAATTTGGACCAGTCGCGGATAGGGCGAAATACTAAATCTCAACGGATCTTCTTTATTTTCTGAATATTGATGCGTTTGGATGTTAGAAGACCCCACGGAGCGAAGACGGCTGATTTGGGGGATGTTTCGGGGGCAAATTTGGAAAAATCATTTTGGTCATAATTTGGACCAGTCGCGGATAGGGCGAAAGACTAAATCTCAACGGATCATCTTTATCTTCTGAATATTGATGCGTTTCGATGTTAGAAGAACCCACGGAGCGAAGACGGCTGATTTGGGGGGGTTTCGGGGGCAAATTTGGAAAAATCATTTTGGTCATAATTTGGACCAGTCGCGGATAGGGCGAAAGACTAAATCTCAACTGATCTTCTTTATCTTCTGAATATTGATGCGTTTGGATGTTAGAAGACCCCACGGAGCGAAGACGGCTGATTTGGGGTGGGGGTTTCGGGGGCAAATTTGGAAAAATCATTTTGGTCATAATTTGGACCAGTCGCGGATAGGGCGAAAGACTAAATCTCAACGGATCTTCTTTATCTTCTGAATATTGATGCGTTTGGATGTTAGAAGACCCCACGGAGCGAAGACGGCTGATTTGGGGGAGGTTTCGGGGGCAAATTTGGAAAAATCATTTTGGTCATAATTTGGACCAGTCGCGGATAGGGCGAAAGACTAAATCTCAACGGATCTTCTTTATCTTCTGAATATTGATGCGTTTGGATGTTAGAAGACCCCACGGAGCGAAGACGGCTGATTTGGGGGGGTTTCGGGGGCAAATTCGGAAAAATCATTTTGGTCATAATTTGGACCAGTCGCGGATAGGGCGAAAGACTAAATCTCAACGGATCTTCTTTATCTTCTGAATATTGATGCGTTTGGATGTTAGAAGACCCCACGGAGCGAAGATGGCTGATTTCGGGGAGGTTTCGGGGGCAAATTTGGAAAAATAATTTTGGTCATAATTTGGACCAGTCGCGGATAGGGCGAAAGACTAAATCTCAACGGATCTTCTTTATATTCTGAATATTGATGCGTTTCGATGTTAGAAGACCCCACGGAGCGAAGACGGCTGATTTGGGGGGGTTTCGGGGGCAAATTTGGAAAAATCATTTTGGTCATAATTTGGACCAGTCGCGGATAGGGCGAAAGACTAAATCTCACCGGATCTTCTTTATCTTCTGAATATTGATGCGTTTGGATGTTAGAAGACCCCACGGAGCGAAGACGGCTGATTTTGGGGGGGTTTCGGGGGTAAATTTGGAAAATCATTTTGGTCATAATTTGGACCAGTCGCGGATAGGGCGAAAGACTAAATCTCAACGGATCTTCTTTATCTTCTGAATATTGATGCGTTTGGATGTTAGAAGACCCCACGGAGTGAAGACGGCTGATTTGGGGGGGGTTTCGGGGGCAAATTTGGAAAAATCATTTTGGTCATAATTTGGACCAGTCGCGGATAGGGCGAAAGACTAAATCTCAACGGATCTTCTTTATCTTCTGAATATTGATGCGTTTGGATGTTAGAAGACCCCACGGAGCGAAGACGGCTGATTTGGGGGGGGGGTTTCGGGGGCAAATTTGGAAAAATCATTTTAATCATAATTTGGACCAGTCGCGGATAGGGCGAAAGACTAAATCTCAATGGATCTTCTTTATCTTCTGAATATTGATGCGTTTGGATGTTAGAAGACCCCACGGAGCGAAGACGGCTGATTTGGGGGGGGGGGTTTCGGGGGCAAATTTGGAAAAATCATTTTGGTCATAATTTGGACCAGTCGCGGATAGGGCGAAAGACTAAATCTCAACGGATCTTCTTTATCTTCTGAATATTGATGCGTTTGGATGTTAGAAGACCCCACGAAGCGAAGACGGCTGATTTGGGGGGGGGTTTCGGGGGCAAATTTGGAAAAATCATTTTGGTCATAATTTGGACCAGTCGCGGATAGGGCGAAAGACTAAATCTCAAAGGATCTTCTTTATCTTCTGAATATTGATGCGTTTCGATGTTAGAAGACCCCACGGAGCGAAGACGGCTGATTTGGGGGGGTTTCGGGGGCAAATTTGGAAAAATCATTTTGGTCATAATTTGGACCAGTCGCGGATAGGGCGAAAGACTAAATCTCAACGGATCTTCTTTATCTTCTGAATATTGATGCGTTTGGATGTTAGAAGACCCCACGGAGCGAAGACGGCTGATTTGGGGGGGGGTTTCGGGGGCAAATTTGGAAAAATCATTTTGGTCATAATTTGGACCAGTCGCGGATAGGGCGAAAGACTAAATCTCAAAGGATCTTCTTTATCTACTGAATATTGATGCGTTTGGATGTTAGAAGACCCCACGGAGCGAAGATGGCTGATTTGGGGGGGGTTTCGGGGGCAAATTTGGAAAAATCATTTTGGTCATAATTTGGACCAGTCGCGGATAGGGCGAAAGACTAAATCTCAACGGATCTTCTTTATCTTCTGAATATTGATGCGTTTGGATGTTAGAAGACCCCACGGAGCGAAGACGGCTGATTTGGGGGAGGTTTCGGGGGCAAATTTGGAAAAATCATTTTGGTCATTATTTGGACCAGTCGCGGATAGGGCGAAAGACTAAATCTCAACGGATCTTCTTTATATTCTGAATATTGATGCGTTTCGATGTTAGAAGACCCCACGGAGCGAAGACGGCTGATTTGGGGGGGTTTCGGGGGCAAATTTGGAAAAATCATTTTGGTCATAATTTGGACCAGTCGCGGATAGGGCGAAAGACTAAATCTCAACGGATCTTCTTTATCTTCTGAATATTGATGCGTTTGGATGTTAGAAGACCCCACGGAGCGAAGATGGCTGATTTGGGGGGGGTTTCGGGGGCAAATTTGGAAAAATCATTTTGGTCATATTTTGGACCAGTCGCGGATAGGGCGAAAGACTAAATCTCAACGGATCTTCTTTATCTTCTGAATATTGATGCGTTTGGATGTTAGAAGACCCCACGGAGCGAAGACGGCTGATTTGGGGGAGGTTTCGGGGGCAAATTTGGAAAAATAATTTTGGTCATAATTTGGACCAGTCGCGGATAGGGCGAAAGACTAAATCTCAACGGATCTTCTTTATATTCTGAATATTGATGCGTTTCGGTGTTAGAAGACCCCACGGAGCGAAGACTGCTGATTTGGGGGGGTTTCGGGGGCAAATTTTGAAAAATCATTTTGGTCATAATTTGGACCAGTCGCGGATAGGGCGAAAGACTAAATCTCAACGGATCTTCTTTATCTTCTGAATATTGATGCGTTTGGATGTTAGAAGACCCCACGGAGCGAAGACGGCTGATTTGGGGGGGGGGTTTCGGGGGCAAATTTGGAAAAATCATTTTGGTCATAATTTGGACCAGTCGCGGATAGGGCGAAAGACTAAATCTCACCGGATCTTCTTTATCTTCTGAATATTGATGCGTTTGGATGTTAGAAGACCCCACGGAGCGAAGACGGCTGATTTTGGGGGGGTTTCGGGGGCAAATTTGGAAAATCATTTTGGTCATAATTTGGACCAGTCGCGGATAGGGCAAAAGACTAAATCTCAACGGATCTTCTTTATCTTCTGAATATTGATGCGTTTGGATGTTAGAAGACCCCACGGAGTGAAGACGGCTGATTTGGGGAGGGTTTCGGGGGCAAATTTGGAAAAATCATTTTGGTCATAATTTGGACCAGTCGCGGATAGGGCGAAAGACTAAATCTCAACGGATCTTCTTTATCTTCTGAATATTGATGCGTTTGGATGTTAGAAGACCCCACGGAGCGAAGACGGCTGATTTTGGGGGGGGGGTTTCGGGGGCAAATTTGGAAAAATCATTTTAATCATAATTTGGACCAGTCGCGGATAGGGCGAAAGACTAAATCTCAATGGATCTTCTTTATCTTCTGAATATTGATGCGTTTGGATGTTAGAAGACCCCACGGAGCGAAGACGGCTGATTTGGGGGGGGGGTTTCGGGGGCAAATTTTGAAAAATCATTTTGGTCATAATTTGGACCAGTCGCGGATAGGGCGAAAGACTAAATCTCAACGGATCTTCTTTATCTTCTGAATATTGATGCGTTTGGATGTTAGAAGACCCCACGAAGCGAAGACGGCTGATTTGGGGGGGGGTTTCGGGGGCAAATTTGGAAAAATCATTTTGGTCATAATTTGGACCAGTCGCGGATAGGGCGAAAGACTAAATCTCAACGGATCTTCTTTATCTTCTGAATATTGATGCGTTTCGATGTTAGAAGACCCCACGGAGCGAAGACGGCTGATTTGGGGGGGTTTCGGGGGCAAATTTGGAAAAATCATTTTGGTCATAATTTGGACCAGTCGCGGATAGGGCGAAAGACTAAATCTCAACGGATCTTCTTTATCTTCTGAATATTGATGCGTTTGGATGTTAGAAGACCCCACGGAGCGAAGACGGCTGATTTGGGGGGGGGGGTTTCGGGGGCAAATTTGGAAAAATCATTTTGGTCATAATTTGGACCAGTCGCGGATAGGGCGAAAGACTAAATCTCAACGGATCTTCTTTATCTTCTGAATATTGATGCGTTTGGATGTTAGAAGACCCCACGGAGCAAAGACGGCTGATTTGGGGGTGGTTTCGGGGGCAAATTTGGAAAAATCATTTTGGTCATAATTTGGACCAGTCGCGGATAGGGCGAAAGACTAAATCTCAACGGATCTTCTTTATCTTCTGAATATTGATGCGTTTGGATGTTAGAAGACCCCACGGAGCGAAGACGGCTGATTTGGGGGGGGGGTTTCGGGGGCAAATTTGGAAAAATCATTTTGGTCATAATTTGGACCAGTCGCGGATAGGGCGAAAGACTAAATCTCACCGGATCTTCTTTATCTTCTGAATATTGATGCGTTTGGATGTTAGAAGACCCCACGGAGCGAAGACGGCTGATTTTGGGGGGGTTTCGGGGGCAAATTTGGAAAATCATTTTGGTCATAATTTGGACCAGTCGCGGATAGGGCAAAAGACTAAATCTCAACGGATCTTCTTTATCTTCTGAATATTGATGCGTTTGGATGTTAGAAGACCCCACGGAGTGAAGACGGCTGATTTGGGGAGGGTTTCGGGGGCAAATTTGGAAAAATCATTTTGGTCATAATTTGGACCAGTCGCGGATAGGGCGAAAGACTAAATCTCAACGGATCTTCTTTATCTTCTGAATATTGATGCGTTTGGATGTTAGAAGACCCCACGGAGCGAAGACGGCTGATTTTGGGGGGGGGGTTTCGGGGGCAAATTTGGAAAAATCATTTTAATCATAATTTGGACCAGTCGCGGATAGGGCGAAAGACTAAATCTCAATGGATCTTCTTTATCTTCTGAATATTGATGCGTTTGGATGTTAGAAGACCCCACGGAGCGAAGACGGCTGATTTGGGGGGGGGGTTTCGGGGGCAAATTTTGAAAAATCATTTTGGTCATAATTTGGACCAGTCGCGGATAGGGCGAAAGACTAAATCTCAACGGATCTTCTTTATCTTCTGAATATTGATGCGTTTGGATGTTAGAAGACCCCACGAAGCGAAGACGGCTGATTTGGGGGGGGGTTTCGGGGGCAAATTTGGAAAAATCATTTTGGTCATAATTTGGACCAGTCGCGGATAGGGCGAAAGACTAAATCTCAACGGATCTTCTTTATCTTCTGAATATTGATGCGTTTCGATGTTAGAAGACCCCACGGAGCGAAGACGGCTGATTTGGGGGGGTTTCGGGGGCAAATTTGGAAAAATCATTTTGGTCATAATTTGGACCAGTCGCGGATAGGGCGAAAGACTAAATCTCAACGGATCTTCTTTATCTTCTGAATATTGATGCGTTTGGATGTTAGAAGACCCCACGGAGCGAAGACGGCTGATTTGGGGGGGGGGGTTTCGGGGGCAAATTTGGAAAAATCATTTTGGTCATAATTTGGACCAGTCGCGGATAGGGCGAAAGACTAAATCTCAAAGGATCTTCTTTATCTTCTGAATATTGATGCGTTTGGATGTTAGAAGACCCCACGGAGCGAAGATGGCTGATTTGGGGGGGGTTTCGGGGGCAAATTTGGAAAAATCATTTTGGTCATAATTTGGACCAGTCGCGGATAGGGCGAAAGACTAAATCTCAACGGATCTTCTTTATCTTCTGAATATTGATGCGTTTGGATGTTAGAAGACCCCACGGAGCGAAGACGGCTGATTTGGGGGAGGTTTCGGGGGCAAATTTGGAAAAATCATTTTGGTCATAATTTGGACCAGTCGCGGATAGGGCGAAAGACTAAATCTCAACGGATCTTCTTTATATTCTGAATATTGATGCGTTTCGATGTTAGAAGACCCCACGGAGCGAAGACGGCTGATTTGGGGGGGTTTCGGGGGCAAATTTGGAAAAATCATTTTGGTCATAATTTGGACCAGTCGCGGATAGGGCGAAAGACTAAATCTCAACGGATCTTCTTTATCTTCTGAATATTGATGCGTTTGGATGTTAGAAGACCCCACGGAGCGAAGACGACTGATTTGGGGGAGGTTTCGGGGGCAAATTTGGAAAAATCATTTTGGTCATAATTTGGACCAGTCGCGGATAGGGCGAAAGACTAAATCTCACCGGATCTTCTTTATCTTCTGAATATTGATGCGTTTGGATGTTAGAAGACCCCACGGAGCGAAGACGGCTGATTTGGGGGGGGTTTCGGGGGCAAATTTGGAAAATCATTTTGGTCATAATTTGGACCAGTCGCGGATAGGGCGAAAGACTAAATCTCAACGGATCTTCTTTATCTTCTGAATATTGATGCGTTTGGATGTTAGAAGACCCCACGGAGCGAAGACGGCTGATTTGGGGGGGGTTTCGGGGGCAAATTTGGAAAAATCATTTTGGTCATAATTTGGACCAGTCGCGGATAGGGCGAAAGACTAAATCTCAACGGATCTTCTTTATCTTCTGAATATTGATGCGTTTGGATGTTAGAAGACCCCACGGAGCAAAGACGGCTGATTTGGGGGTGGTTTCGGGGGCAAATTTGGAAAAATCATTTTGGTCATAATTTGGACCAGTCGCGGATAGGGCGAAAGACTAAATCTCAACGGATCTTCTTTATCTTCTGAATATTGATGCGTTTGGATGTTAGAAGACCCCACGGAGCGAAGACGGCTGATTTGGGGGGGGGGTTTCGGGGGCAAATTTGGAAAAATCATTTTGGTCATAATTTGGACCAGTCGCGGATAGGGCGAAAGACTAAATTTCACCGGATCTTCTTTATATTCTGAATATTGATGCGTTTGGATGTTAGAAGACCCCACGAAGCGAAGACGGCTGATTTGGGGGGGTTTCGGGGGCAAATTTTGAAAATCATTTTGGTCATAATTTGGACCAGTCGCGGATAGGGCGAAAGACTAAATCTCAACGGATCTTCTTTATCTTCTGAATATTGATGCGTTTGGATGTTAGAAGACCCCACGGAGCGAAGACGGCTGATTTGGGGGGGGTTTCGGGGGCAAATTTGGAAAAATCATTTTGGTCATAATTTGGACCAGTCGCGGATAGGGCGAAAGACTAAATCTCAACGGATCTTCTTTATCTTCGGAATATTGATGCGTTTGGATGTTAGAAGACCCCACGGAGCGAAGACGGCTGATTTGGGGGGGGGTTTCGGGGGCAAATTTTGAAAAATCATTTTGGTCATAATTTGGACCAGTCGCAGATAGGGCGAAAGACTAAATCTCAACGGATCTTCTTTATCTTCTGAATATTGATGCGTTTGGATGTTAGAAGACCCCAAGGAGCGAAGACGGCTGATTTGGGGGGGGGTTTCGGGGGCAAATTTGGAAAAATCATTTTGGTCATAATTTGGACCAGTCGCGGATAGGGCGAAAGACTAAATCTCAACGGATCTTCTTTATCTTCTGAATATTGATGCGTTTGGATGTTAGAAGACCCCACGGAGCGAAAACGGCTGATTTGGGGGATGTTTCGGGGGCAAATTTGGAAAAATCATTTTGGTCATAATTTGGACCAGTCGCGGATAGAGCGAAAGACTAAATCTCAACGGATCATCTTTATCTTCTGAATATTGATGCGTTTGGATGTTAGAAGACCCCATGGAGCGAAGACGGCTGATTGGGGGGGGGGTTTCGGGGGCAAATTTGGAAAAATCATTTTGGTCATAATTTGGACCAGTCGCGGATAGGGCGAAAGACTAAATCTCACCGGATCTTCTTTATCTTCTGAATATTGATGCGTTTGGATGTTAGAAGACCCCACGGAGCAAAGACGGCTGATTTTGGGGGGGTTTCGGGGGCAAATTTGGAAAATCATTTTGGTCATAATTTGGACCAGTCGCGGATAGGGCGAAAGACTAAATCTCAACGGATCTTCTTTATCTTCTGAATATTGATGCGTTTGGATGTTAGAAGACCCCACGGAGCGAAGACGGCTGATTTGGGGGGGGTTTCGGGGGCAAATTTGGAAAAATCATTTTGGTCATAATTTGGACCAGTCGCGGATAGGGCGAAAGACTAAATCTCAACGGATCTTCTTTATCTTCTGAATATTGATGCGTTTGGATGTTAGAAGACCCCACGGAGCGAAGACGGCTGATTTGGGGGGGGTTTCGGGGGCAAATTTGGAAAAATCATTTTAATCATAATTTGGACCAGTCGCGGATAGGGCGATAGACTAAATCTCAATGGATCTTCTTTATCTTCTGAATATTGATGCGTTTGGATGTTAGAAGACCCCACGGAGCGAAGACGGCTGATTTGGGGGGGGGTTTCGGGGGCAAATTTTGAAAAATCATTTTGGTCATAATTTGGACCAGTCGCGGATAGGGCGAAAGACTAAATCTCAACGGATCTTCTTTATCTTCTGAATATTGATGCGTTTGGATGTTAGAAGACCCCACGGAGCGAAGACGGCTGATTTGGGGGGGGGGTTTCGGGGGCAAATTTTGAAAAATCATTTTGGTCATAATTTGGACCAGTCTCGGATAGGGCGAAAGACTAAATCTCAACGGATCTTCTGAATATTGATGCGTTTGGATGTTAGAAGACCCCACGGAGCGAACACGGCTGATTTGGGGGAGGTTTCTGGGGCAAATTTGGAAAAATCATTTTGGTCATAATTTCGACCAGTCGCGGATAGGGCGAAAGACTAAATCTCAACGGATCTTCTTTATCTTCTGAATATTGATGCGTTTCGATGTTAGAAGACCCCACGGAGCGAAGACGGCTGATTTGGGGGGGTTTCGTGGGCAAATTTGGAAAAATCATTTTGGTCATAATTTGGACCAGTCGCGGATAGGGCGAAAGACTAAATCTCAACGGATCTTCTTTATCTTCTGAATATTGATGCGTTTGGATGTTAGAAGACCCCACGGAGCGAAGACGGCTGATTTGGGGGGGGGGTTTCGGGGGCAAATTTGGAAAAATCATTTTGGTCATAATTTGGACCAGTCGCGGATAGGGCGAAAGACTAAATCTCAAAGGATCTTCTTTATCTTCTGAATATTGATGCGTTTGGATGTTAGAAGACCCCACGGAGCGAAGATGGCTGATTTTGGGGGGGTTTCGGGGGCAAATTTGGAAAAATCATTTTGGTCATAATTTGGACCAGTCGCGGATAGGGCGAAAGACTAAATCTCAACGGATCTTCTTTATCTTCTGAATATTGATGCGTTTGGATGTTAGAAGACCCCACGGAGCGAAGACGGCTGATTTGGGGGGGAGGTTTCGGGGGCAAATTTGGAAAAATCATTTTGGTCATAATTTGGACCAGTCGCGGATAGGGCGAAAGACTAAATCTCAACGGATCTTCTTTATCTTCTGAATATTGATGCGTTTGGATGTTAGAAGACCCCACGGAGCGAAGACGGCTGTTTTGGGGGGGGGTTTCGGGGGCAAATTTGGAAAATCATTTTGGTCATAATTTGGACCAGTCGCGGATAGGGCGAAAGACTAAATCTCAACGGATCTTCTTTATCTTCTGAATATTGATGCGTTTGGATGTTAGAAGACCCCACGGAGCGAAGACGGCTGATTTGGGGGGGGTTTCGGGGGCAAATTTGGAAAAATCATTTTGGTCATAATTTGGACCAGTCGCGGATAGGGCGAAAGACTAAATCTCAACGGATCTTCTTTATCTTCTGAATATTGATGCGTTTGGATGTTAGAAGACCCCACGGAGCGAAGACGGCTGATTTGGGGGGGGGGTTTCGGGGGCAAATTTTGACAAATCATTTTGGTCATAATTTGTACCAGTCGCGGATAGGGCGAAAGACTAAATCTCAACGGATCTTCTTTATCTTCTGAATATTGATGCGTTTGGATGTTAGAAGACCCCACGGAGCGAAGACGGCTGATTTGGGGGGGGGTTTCGGGGGCAAATTTGGAAAAATCATTTTTATCATAATTTGGACCAGTCGCGGATAGGGCGAAAGACTAAATCTCAACGGATCTTCTTTATCTTCTGAATATTGATGCGTTTGGATGTTAGAAGACCCCACGGAGCGAAGACGGCTGATTTGGGGGATGTTTCGGGGGCAAATTTGGAAAAATCATTTTGGTCATAATTTGGACCAGTCGCGGATAGGGCGAAAGACTAAATCTCAACGGATCATCTTTATCTTCTGAATATTGATGCGTTTCGATAATAGAAGACCCCACGGAGCGAAGACGGCTGATTTGGGGGGGTTTCGGGGGCAAATTTGGAAAAATCATTTTGGTCATAATTTGGACCAGTCGCGGATAGGGCGAAAGACTAAATCTCAACGGATCTTCTTTATCTTCTGAATATTGATGCGTTTGGATGTTAGAAGACCCCACGGAGCGAAGACGGCTGATTTGGTGTGGGGGTTTCGGGGGCAAATTTGGAAAAATCATTTTGGTCATAATTTGGACCAGTCGCGGATAGGGCGAAAGACTAAATCTCAACGGATCTTCTTTATCTTCTGAATATTGATGCGTTTGGATGTTAGAAGACCCCACGGAGCGAAGACGGCTGATTTGGGGGAGGTTTCGGGGGCAAATTTGGAAAAATCATTTTTAACATAATTTGGACCAGTCGCGGATAGGGCGAAAGACTAAATCTTAACGGATCTTCTTTATCTTCTGAATATTGATGCGTTTCGATGTTAGAAGACCCCACGGAGCGAAGACGGCTGATTTGGGGGGGTTTCGGGGGCAAATTTGGAAAAATCATTTTGGTCATAATTTGGACCAGTCGCGGATAGGGCGAAAGACTAAATCTCAACGGATCTTCTTTATCTTCTGAATATTGATGCGTTTGGATGTTAGAAGACCCCACGGAGCGAAGACGGCTGATTTGGGGGGGGGTTTCGGGGGCAAATTTGGAAAAATCATTTTGGTCATAATTTGGACCAGTCGCGGATAGGGCGAAAGACTAAATCTCAACGGATCTTCTTTATCTTCTGAATATTGATG
Organism: Lytechinus pictus; assembly: GCF_037042905.1. Lineage (NCBI taxonomy): Eukaryota > Metazoa > Echinodermata > Echinoidea > Temnopleuroida > Toxopneustidae > Lytechinus > Lytechinus pictus. The sequence goes on along the minus strand of NW_026974227.1, from coordinate 73,226 downwards.
CGTTTGGATGTTAGAAGACCCCACGGAGCGAAGACGGCTGATTTGGGGGGGGGTTTCGGGGGCAAATTTTGACAAATCATTTTGGTCATAATTTGTACCAGTCGCGGATAGGGCGAAAGACTAAATCTCAACGGATCTTCTTTATCTTCTGAATATTGATGCGTTTGGATGTTAAAAGACCCCACGGAGCGAAGACGGCTGATTTGGGGGGGGTTTCGGGGGCAAATTTGGAAAAATCATTTTGGTCATAATTTGGACCAGTCGCAGATAGGGCGAAAGACTAAATCTCAACGGATCTTCTTTATCTTCTGAATATTGATGCGTTTGGATGTTAGAAGACCCCACGGAGCGAAGACGGCTGATTTGGGGGATGTTTCGGGGGCAAATTTGGAAAAATCATTTTGGTCATAATTTGGACCAGTCGCGGATAGGGCGAAAGACTAAATCTCAACGGATCATCTTTATCTTCTGAATATTGATGCGTTTCGATGTTAGAAGACCCCACGGAGCGAAGACGGCTGATTTGGGGGGGTTTCGGGGGCAAATTTGGAAAAATCATTTTGGTCATAATTTGGACCAGTCGCGGATAGGGCGAAAGACTAAATCTCAACGGATCTTCTTTATCTTCTGAATATTGATGCGTTTGGATGTTAGAAGACCCCACGGAGCGAAGACGGCTGATTTGGTGTGGGGGTTTCGGGGGCAAATTTGGAAAAATCATTTTGGTCATAATTTGGACCAGTCACGGATAGGGCGAAAGACTAAATCTCAACGGATCTTCTTTATCTTCTGAATATTGATGCGTTTGGATGTTAGAAGACCCCACAGAGCGAAGACGGCTGATTTGGGGGAGGTTTCGGGGGCAAATTTGGAAAAATCATTTTGGTCATAATTTGGACCAGTCGCGGATAGGGCGAAAGACTAAATCTCAACGGATCTTCTTTATCTTCTGAATATTGATGCGTTTCGATGTTAGAAGACCCCACGGAGCGAAGACGGCTGATTTGGGGGGGTTTCGGGGGCAAATTTGGAAAAATCATTTTGGTCATAATTTGGACCAGTCGCGGATAGGGCGAAAGACTAAATCTCAACGGATCTTCTTTATCTTCTGAATATTGATGCGTTTGGATGTTAGAAGACCCCACGGAGCGAAGACGGCTGATTTTGGGGGGGGTTTCGGGGGCAAATTTGGAAAAATCATTTTGGTCATAATTTGGACCAGTCGCGGATAGGGCGAAAGACTAAATCTCAACGGATCTTCTTTATCTTCTGAATATTGATGCGTTTGGATGTTAGAAGACCCCACGGAGCGAAGACGGCTGATTTGGGGGGGGGGGTTCGGGGGCAAATTTGGAAAAATCATTTTGGTCATAATTTGGACCAGTCGCGGATAGGGCGAAAGACTAAATCTCAACGGATCTTCTTTATCTTCTGAATATTGATGCGTTTGGATGTTAGAAGACCCCACGGAGCGAAGACGGCTGATTTGGGGGAGGTTTCGGGGGCAAATTTGGAAAAATCATTTTGGTCATAATTTGGACAAGTCGCGGATAGGGCGAAAGACTAAATCTCAACGGATCTTCTTTATCTTCTGAATATTGATGCGTTTCGATGTTAGAAGACCCAACGGAGCGAAGACGGCTGATTTGGGGGGGTTTGGGGGCAAATTTGGAAAAATCATTTTGGTCATAATTTGGACATAATTTGGACCAGTCGCGGATAGGGCGAAAGACTAAATCTCAACGGATCTTCTTTATCTTCTGAATATTGATGCGTTTGGATGTTAGAAGACCCCACGGAGCAAAGACGGCTGATTTGGGGGGGGTTTCGGGGGCAAATTTGGAAAATCATTTTGGTCATAATTTGTACCAGTCGCGGATAGGGCGAAAGACTAAATCTCAACGGATCTTCTTTATCTTCTGAATATTGATGCGTTTGGATGTTAAAAGACCCCACGGAGCGAAGACGGCTGATTTGGGGGGGGTTTCGGGGGCAAATTTGGAAAAATCATTTTGGTCATAATTTGGACCAGTCGCAGATAGGGCGAAAGACTAAATCTCAACGGATCTTCTTTATCTTCTGAATATTGATGCGTTTGGATGTTAGAAGACCCCACGGAGCGAAGACGGCTGATTTGGGGGATGTTTCGGGGGCAAATTTGGAAAAATCATTTTGGTCATAATTTGGACCAGTCGCGGATAGGGCGAAAGACTAAATCTCAACGGATCATCTTTATCTTCTGAATATTGATGCGTTTCGATGTTAGAAGACCCCACGGAGCGAAGACGGCTGATTTGGGGGGGTTTCGGGGGCAAATTTGGAAAAATCATTTTGGTCATAATTTGGACCAGTCGCGGATAGGGCGAAAGACTAAATCTCAACGGATCTTCTTTATCTTCTGAATATTGATGCGTTTGGATGTTAGAAGACCCCACGGAGCGAAGACGGCTGATTTGGTGTGGGGGTTTCGGGGGCAAATTTGGAAAAATCATTTTGGTCATAATTTGGACCAGTCACGGATAGGGCGAAAGACTAAATCTCAACGGATCTTCTTTATCTTCTGAATATTGATGCGTTTGGATGTTAGAAGACCCCACAGAGCGAAGACGGCTGATTTGGGGGAGGTTTCGGGGGCAAATTTGGAAAAATCATTTTGGTCATAATTTGGACCAGTCGCGGATAGGGCGAAAGACTAAATCTCAACGGATCTTCTTTATCTTCTGAATATTGATGCGTTTCGATGTTAGAAGACCCCACGGAGCGAAGACGGCTGATTTGGGGGGGTTTCGGGGGCAAATTTGGAAAAATCATTTTGGTCATAATTTGGACCAGTCGCGGATAGGGCGAAAGACTAAATCTCAACGGATCTTCTTTATCTTCTGAATATTGATGCGTTTGGATGTTAGAAGACCCCACGGAGCGAAGACGGCTGATTTTGGGGGGGGTTTCGGGGGCAAATTTGGAAAAATCATTTTGGTCATAATTTGGACCAGTCGCGGATAGGGCGAAAGACTAAATCTCAACGGATCTTCTTTATCTTCTGAATATTGATGCGTTTGGATGTTAGAAGACCCCACGGAGCGAAGACGGCTGATTTGGGGGGGGGGGTTCGGGGGCAAATTTGGAAAAATCATTTTGGTCATAATTTGGACCAGTCGCGGATAGGGCGAAAGACTAAATCTCAACGGATCTTCTTTATCTTCTGAATATTGATGCGTTTGGATGTTAGAAGACCCCACGGAGCGAAGACGGCTGATTTGGGGGAGGTTTCGGGGGCAAATTTGGAAAAATCATTTTGGTCATAATTTGGACAAGTCGCGGATAGGGCGAAAGACTAAATCTCAACGGATCTTCTTTATCTTCTGAATATTGATGCGTTTCGATGTTAGAAGACCCAACGGAGCGAAGACGGCTGATTTGGGGGGGTTTGGGGGCAAATTTGGAAAAATCATTTTGGTCATAATTTGGACATAATTTGGACCAGTCGCGGATAGGGCGAAAGACTAAATCTCAACGGATCTTCTTTATCTTCTGAATATTGATGCGTTTGGATGTTAGAAGACCCCACGGAGCAAAGACGGCTGATTTGGGGGAGGTTTCGGGGGCAAATTTGGAAAAATCATTTTGGTCATAATTTGGACCAGTCGCGGATAGGGCGAAAGACTAAATCTCACCGGATCTTCTTTATCTTCTGAATATTGATGCGTTTGGATGTTAGAAGACCCCACGGAGCGAAGACGGCTGATTTGGGGGGGGTTTCGGGGGCAAATTTGGAAAATCATTTTGGTCATAATTTGGACCAGTCGCGGATAGGGCGAAAGACTAAATCTCAACGGATCTTCTTTATCTTCTGAATATTGATGCGTTTGGATGTTAGAAGACCCCACGGAGCGAAGACGGCTGATTTGGGGGGGGTTTCGGGGGCAAATTTGGAAAAATCATTTTGGTCATAATTTGGACCAGTCGCGGATAGGGCGAAAGACTAAATCTCAACAGATCTTCTTTATCTTCTGAATATTGATGCGTTTGGATGTTAGAAGACCCCACGGAGCAAAGACAGCTGATTTGGGGGTGGTTTCGGGGGCAAATTTGGAAAAATCATTTTGGTCATAATTTGGACCAGTCGCGGATAGGGCGAAAGACTAAATCTCAACGGATCTTCTTTATCTTCTGAATATTGATGCGTTTGGATGTTAGAAGACCCCACGGAGCGAAGATGGCTGATTTGGGGGGGGGGTTTCTGGTGCAAATTTGGAAAAATCATTTTGGTCATAATTTGGACCAGTCGCGGATAGGGCGAAAGACTAAATTTCACCGGATCTTCTTTATCTTCTGAATATTGATGCGTTTGGATGTTAGAAGACCCCACGAAGCGAAGATGGCTGATTTGGGGGGGTTTCGGGGGCAAATTTGGAAAATCATTTTGGTCATAATTTGGACCAGTCGCGGATAGGGCGAAAGACTAAATCTCAACGGATCTTCTTTATCTTCTGAATATTGATGCGTTTGGATGTTACAAGACCCCACGGAGCAAAGACGGCTGATTTGGGGGGGGTTTCGGGGGCAAATTTGGAAAAATCATTTTGGTCATAATTTGGACCAGTCGCGGATAGGGCAAAAGACTAAATCTCAACGGATCTTCTTTATCTTCTGAATATTGATGCATTTGGATGTTAGAAGACCCCACGGAGCGAAGACGGCTGATTTGGGGGGGGGTTTCGGGGGCAAATTTTGAAAAATCATTTTGGTCATAATTTGGACCAGTCGCAGATAGGGCGAAAGACTAAATCTCAACGGATCTTCTTTATCTTCTGAATATTGATGCGTTTGGATGTTACAAGACCCCACGGAGCAAAGACGGCTGATTTGGGGGGGGGGGTTTCGGGGGCAAATTTGGAAAAATCATTTTGGTCATAATTTGGACCAGTCGCGGATAGGGCGAAAGACTAAATCTCAACGGATCTTCTTTATCTTCTGAATATTGATGCGTTTGGATGTTAGAAGACCCCACGGAGCGAAGACGGCTGATTTGGGGGATGTTTCGGGGGCAAATTTGGAAAAATCATTTTGGTCATAATTTGGACCAGTCGCGGATAGGGCGAAAGACTAAATCTCAACGGATCATCTTTATCTTCTGAATATTGATGCGTTTGGATGTTAGAAGACCCCACGGAGCGAAGACGGCTGATTTGGGGGGGGGGGGGTTTCGGGGGCAAATTTGGAAAAATCATTTTGGTCATAATTTGGACCAGTCGCGGATAGGGCGAAAGACTAAATCTCACCGGATCTTCTTTATCTTCTGAATATTGATGCGTTTGGATGTTAGAAGACCCCACGGAGCGAAGACGGCTGATTTTGGGGGGGTTTCGGGGGCAAATTTGGAAAATCATTTTGGTCATAATTTGGACCAGTCGCGGATAGGGCGAAAGACTAAATCTCAACGGATCTTCTTTATCTTCTGAATATTGATGCGTTTGGATGTTAGAAGACCCCACGGAGCGAAGACGGCTGATTTGGGGGGGGGTTTCGGGGGCAAATTTGGAAAAATCATTTTGGTCATAATTTGGACCAGTCGCGGATAGGGCGAAAGACTAAATCTCAACGGATCTTCTTTATCTTCTGAATATTGATGCGTTTGGATGTTAGAAGACCCCACGGAGCGAAGACGGCTGATTTGGGGGGGGTTTCGGGGGCAAATTTTGAAAAATCATTTTAATCATAATTTGGACCAGTCGCGGATAGGGCGAAAGACTAAATCTCAATGGATGTTCTTTATCTTCAATATATTAATGCGTTTGGATGTTAGAAGACCCCACGGAGCGAAGATGGCTGATTTGGGGGGGGGGGGTTTCGGGGGCAAATTTGGAAAAATCATTTTGGTCATAATTTGGACCAGTCGCGGATAGGGCGAAAGACTAAATCTCAACGGATCTTCTGAATATTGATGCGTTTGGATGTTAGAAGACCCCACGGAGCAAAGACGGCTGATTTGGGGGGGGTTTCGGGGGCAAATTTTGAAAAATCATTTTGGTCATAATTTGGACCAGTCGCGGATAGGGCGAAAGACTAAATCTCAACGGATCTTCTTTATCTTCTGAATATTGATGCGTTTGGATGTTAGAAGACCCCACGGAGCGAAGACGGCTGATTTGGGGGGGGTTTCGGGGGCAAATTTTGAAAAATCATTTTAATCATAATTTGGACCAGTCGCGGATAGGGCGAAAGACTAAATCTCAATGGATCTTCTTTATCTTCTGAATATTGATGCGTTTGGATGTTAGAAGACCCCACGGAGCGAAGACGGCTGATTTGGGGGGGGGGGTTTCGGGGGCAAATTTGGAAAAATCATTTTGGTCATAATTTGGACCAGTCGCGGATAGGGCGAAAGACTAAATCTCAACGGATCTTCTGAATATTGATGCGTTTGGATGTTAGAAGACCCCACGGAGCGAAGACGGCTGATTTGGGGGAGGTTTCTGGGGCAAATTTGGAAAAATCATTTTGGTCATAATTTCGACCAGTCGCGGATAGGGCGAAAGACTAAATCTCAACGGATCTTCTGAATATTGATGCGTTTGGATGTTAGAAGACCCCACGGAGCGAAGACGGCTGATTTGGGGGAGGTTTCTGGGGCAAATTTGGAAAAATCATTTTGGTCATAATTTCGACCAGTCGCGGATAGGGCGAAAGACTAAATCTCAACGGATCTTCTTTATCTTCTGAATATTGATGCGTTTCGATGTTAGAAGACCCCACGGAGCGAAGACGGCTGATTTGGGGGGGTTTCGGGGGCAAATTTGGAAAAATCATTTTGGTCATAATTTGGACCAGTCGCGGATAGGGCGAAAGACTAAATCTCAACGGATCTTCTTTATCTTCTGAATATTGATGCGTTTGGATGTTAGAAGACCCTACGGAGCGAAGACGGCTGATTTGGGGGGGGGGGTTTCGGGGGCAAACTTGGAAAAATCATTTTGGTCATAATTTGGACCAGTCGCGGATAGGGCGAAAGACTAAATCTCAAAGGATCTTCTTTATCTTCTGAATATTGATGCGTTTGGATGTTAGAAGACCCCACGGAGCGAAGATGGCTGATTTGGGGGGGGGTTTCGGGGGCAAATTTGGAAAAATCATTTTGGTCATAATTTGGACCAGTCGCGGATAGGGCGAAAGACTAAATCTCAACGGATCTTCTTTATCTTCTGAATATTGATGCGTTTGGATGTTAGAAGACCCCACGGAGCGAAGACGGCTGATTTGGGGGAGGTTTCGGGGGCAAATTTGGAAAAATCATTTTGGTCATAATTTGGACCAGTCGCGGATAGGGCGAAAGACTAAATCTCAACGGATCTTCTTTATATTCTGAATATTGATGCGTTTGGTCGGTTTGGATGTTAGAAGACCCCACGGAGCGAAGACGGCTGATTTGGGGGGGTTTCGGGGGCAAATTTGGAAAAATCATTTTGGTCATAATTTGGACCAGTCGCGGATAGGGCGAAAGACTAAATCTCAACGGATCTTCTTTATCTTCTGAATATTGATGCGTTTGGATGTTAGAAGACCCCACGGAGCGAAGACGGCTGATTTGGGGGAGGTTTCGGGGGCAAATTTGGAAAAATCATTTTGGTCATAATTTGGACCAGTCGCGGATAGGGCGAAAGACTAAATCTCACCGGATCTTCTTTATCTTCTGAATATTGATGCGTTTGGATGTTAGAAGACCCCACGGAGCGAAGACGGCTGATTTGGGGGGGGTTTCGGGGGCAAATTTGGAAAATCATTTTCGTCATAATTTGGACCAGTCGCGGATAGGGCGAAAGACTAAATCTCAACGGATCTTCTTTATCTTCTGAATATTGATGCGTTTGGATGTTAGAAGACCCCACGGAGCAAAGACGGCTGATTTGGGGGGGGTTTCGGGGGCAAATTTGGAAAAATCATTTTGGTCATAATTTGGACCAGTCGCGGATAGGGCGAAAGACTAAATCTCAACAGATCTTCTTTATCTTCTGAATATTGATGCGTTTGGATGTTAGAAGACCCCACGGAGCAAAGACGGCTGATTTGGGGGTGGTTTCGGGGGCAAATTTGGAAAAATCATTTTGGTCATAATTTGGACCAGTCGCGGATAGGGCGAAAGACTAAATCTCAACGGATCTTCTTTATCTTCTGAATATTGATGCGTTTGGATGTTAGAAGACCCCACGGAGCAAAGACGGCTGATTTGGGGGGGGGGTTTCGGGGGCAAATTTGGAAAAATCATTTTGGTCATAATTTGGACCAGTCGCGGATAGGGCGAAAGACTAAATTTCACCGGATCTTCTTTATCTTCTGAATATTGATGCGTTTGGATGTTAGAAGACCCCACGGAGCAAAGACGGCTGTTTTGGGGGGGTTTCGGGGGCAAATTTGGAAAATCATTTTGGTCATAATTTGGACCAGTCGCGGATAGGGCGAAAGACTAAATCTCAACGGATCTTCTTTATCTTATGAATATTGATGCGTTTGGATGTTAGAAGACCCCACGGAGCGAAGACGGCTGATTTGGGGGGGGTTTCGGGGGCAAATTTGGAAAAATCATTTTGGTCATAATTTGGACCAGTCGCGGATAGGGCGAAAGACTAAATCTCAACGGATCATCTTTATCTTCTGAATATTGATGCGTTTCGATGTTAGAAGACCCCACGGAGCGAAGACGGCTGATTTGGGGGGGTTTCGGGGGCAAATTTGGAAAAATCATTTTTGTCATAATTTGGACCAGTCGCGGATAGGGCGAAAGACTAAATCTCAACGGATCTTCTTTATCTTCTGAATATTGATGCGTTTGGATGTTAGAAGACCCCACGGAGCGAAGACGGCTGATTTGGGGGGGGGTTTCGGGGGCAAATTTGGAAAAATCATTTTGGTCATAATTTGGACCAGTCGCGGATAGGGCGAAAGACTAAATCTCAACGGATCTTCTTTATCTTCTGAATATTGATGCGTTTGGATGTTAGAAGACACCACGGAGCAAAGACGGCTGATTTGGGGGGGGTTTCGGGGGCAAATTTGGAAAAATCATTTTGGTCATAATTTGGACCAGTCGCGGATAGGGCGAAAGACTAAATCTCAACAGATCTTCTTTATCTTCTGAATATTGATGCGTTTGGATGTTAGAAGACCCCACGGAGCAAAGACGGCTGATTTGGGGGTGGTTTCGGGGGCAAATTTGGAAAAATCATTTTGGTCATAATTTGGACCAGTCGCGGATAGGGCGAAAGACTAAATCTCAACGGATCTTCTTTATCTTCTGAATATTGATGCGTTTGGATGTTAGAAGACCCCACGGAGCAAAGACGGCTGATTTGGGGGGGGGGTTTCGGGGGCAAATTTGGAAAAATCATTTTGGTCATAATTTGGACCAGTCGCGGATAGGGCGAAAGACTAAATTTCACCGGATCTTCTTTATCTTCTGAATATTGATGCGTTTGGATGTTAGAAGACCCCACGGAGCAAAGACGGCTGTTTTGGGGGGGGTTTCGGGGGCAAATTTGGAAAATCATTTTGGTCATAATTTGGACCAGTCGCGGATAGGGCGAAAGACTAAATCTCAACGGATCTTCTTTATCTTATGAATATTGATGCGTTTGGATGTTAGAAGACCCCACGGAGCGAAGACGGCTGATTTGGGGGGGGTTTCGGGGGCAAATTTGGAAAAATCATTTTGGTCATAATTTGGACCAGTCGCGGATAGGGCGAAAGACTAAATCTCAACGGATCTTCTTTATCTTCTGAATATTGATGCGTTTGGATGTTAGAAGACCCCACGGAGCGAAGACGGCTGATTTGGGGGGGGGTTTCGGGGGCAAATTTTGAAAAATCATTTTGGTCATAATTTGGACCAGTCGCGGATAGGGCGAAAGACTAAATCTCAACGGATCTTCTTTATCTTCTGAATATTGATGCATTTGGATGTTAGAAGACCCCACGGAGCGAAGACGGCTGATTTGGGGGGGGGTTTCGGGGGCAAATTTGGAAAAATCATTTTGGTCATAATTTGGACCAGTCGCGGATAGGGCGAAAGACTAAATCTCAACGGATCTTCTTTATCTTCTGAATATTGATGCGTTTGGATGTTAGAAGACCCCACGGAGCGAAGACGGCTGATTTGGGGGATGTTTCGGGGGCAAATTTGGAAAAATCATTTTGGTCATAATTTGGACTAGTCGCGGATAGGGCGAAAGACTAAATCTCAACGGATCATCTTTATCTTCTGAATATTGATGCGTTTCGATGTTAGAAGACCCCACGGAGCGAAGACGGCTGATTTGGGGGGGTTTCGGGGGCAAATTTGGAAAAATCATTTTGGTCATAATTTGGACCAGTCGCGGATAGGGCGAAAGACTAAATCTCAACGGATCTTCTTTATCTTCTGAATATTGATGCGTTTGGATGTTAGAAGACCCCACGGAGCGAAGACGGCTGATTTGGGGGGGGGTTTCGGGGGCAAATTTGGAAAAATCATTTTGGTCATAATTTGGACCAGTCGCGGATAGGGCGAAAGACTAAATCTCAACGGATCTTCTTTATCTTCTGAATATTGATGCGTTTGGATGTTAGAAGACCCCACGGAGCAAAGACGGCTGATTTGGGGGGGGTTTCGGGGGCAAATTTGGAAAAATCATTTTGGTCATAATTTGGACCAGTCGCGGATAGGGCGAAAGACTAAATCTCAACGGATCTTCTTTATCTTCTGAATATTGATGCGTTTGGATGTTAGAAGACCCCACGGAGCGAAGACGGCTGATTTGGGGGGGGTTTCGGGGGCAAATTTTGAAAAATCATTTTGGTCATAATTTGGACCAGTCGCGGATAGGGCGAAAGACTAAATCTCAACGGATCTTCTTTATCTTCTGAATATTGATGCGTTTGGATGTTAGAAGACCCCACGGAGCGAAGACGGCTGATTTGGGGGGGGGGTTTCGGGGGCAAATTTGGAAAAATCATTTTGGTCATAATTTGGAGCAGTCGCGGATAGGGCGAAAGACTAAATCTCAACGGATCTTCTTTATCTTCTGAATATTGATGCGTTTGGATGTTAGAAGACCCCACGGAGCGAAGACGGCTGATTTGGGGGATGTTTCGGGGGCAAATTTGGAAAAATCATTTTGGTCATAATTTGGACCAGTCGCGGATAGGGCGAAAGACTAAATCTCAACGGATCATCTTTATCTTCTGAATATTGATGCGTTTGGATGTTAGAAGACCCCACGGAGCGAAGACGGCTGATTTGGGGGGGTTTCGGGGGCAAATTTGGAAAAATCATTTTGGTCATAATTTGGACCAGTCGCGGATAGGGCGAAAGACTAAATCTCAACGGATCTTCTTTATCTTCTGAATATTGATGCGTTTGGATGTTAGAAGACCCCACGGAGCGAAGACGGCTGATTTTGGGGGGGGTTTCGGGGGCAAATTTGGAAAAATCATTTTGGTCATAATTTGGACCAGTCGCGGATAGGGCGAAAGACTAAATCTCAACGGATCTTCTTTATCTTCTGAATATTGATGCGTTTGGATGTTAGAAGACCCCACGGAGCGAAGACGGCTGATTTGGGGGAGGTTTCGGGGGCAAATTTGGAAAAATCATTTTGGTCATAATTTGGACCAGTCGCGGATAGGGCGAAAGACTAAATCTCACCGGATCTTCTTTATCTTCTGAATATTGATGCGTTTGGATGTTAGAAGACCCCACGGAGCGAAGACGGCTGATTTGGGGGGGGTTTCGGGGGCAAATTTGGAAAATCATTTTCGTCATAATTTGGACCAGTCGCGGATAGGGCGAAAGACTAAATCTCAACGGATCTTCTTTATCTTCTGAATATTGATGCGTTTGGATGTTAGAAGACCCCACGGAGCAAAGACGGCTGATTTGGGGGGGGTTTCGGGGGCAAATTTGGAAAAATCATTTTGGTCATAATTTGGACCAGTCGCGGATAGGGCGAAAGACTAAATCTCAACGGATCTTCTTTATCTTCTGAATATTGATGCGTTTGGATGTTAGAAGACCCCACGGAGCGAAGACGGCTGATTTGGGGGGGGGGGTTTCGGGGGCAAATTTTGAAAAATCATTTTGGTCATAATTTGGACCAGTCGCGGATAGGGCGAAAGACTAAATCTCAACGGATCTTCTTTATCTTCTGAATATTGATGCATTTGGATGTTAGAAGACCCCACGGAGCGAAGACGGCTGATTTGGGGGGGGGTTTCGGGGGCAAATTTGGAAAAATCATTTTGGTCATAATTTGGACCAGTCGCGGATAGGGCGAAAGACTAAATCTCAACGGATCTTCTTTATCTTCTGAATATTGATGCGTTTGGATGTTAGAAGACCCCACGGAGCGAAGACGGCTGATTTGGGGGATGTTTCGGGGGCAAATTTGGAAAAATCATTTTGGTCATAATTTGGACCAGTCGCGGATAGGGCGAAAGACTAAATCTCAACGGATCATCTTTATCTTCTGAATATTGATGCGTTTCGATGTTAGAAGACCCCACGGAGCGAAGACGGCTGATTTGGGGGGGTTTCGGGGGCAAATTTGGAAAAATCATTTTGGTCATAATTTGGACCAGTCGCGGATAGGGCGAAAGACTAAATCTCAACGGATCTTCTTTATCTTCTGAATATTGATGCGTTTGGATGTTAGAAGACCCCACGGAGCGAAGACGGCTGATTTGGGGGAGGTTTCTGGGGCAAATTTGGAAAAATCATTTTGGTCATAATTTCGACCAGTCGCGGATAGGGCGAAAGACTAAATCTCAACGGATCTTCTTTATCTTCTGAATATTGATGCGTTTCGATGTTAGAAGACCCCACGGAGCGAAGACGGCTGATTTGGGGGGGTTTCGGGGGCAAATTTGGAAAAATCATTTTGGTCATAATTTGGACCAGTCGCGGATAGGGCGAAAGACTAAATCTCAACGGATCTTCTTTATCTTCTGAATATTGATGCGTTTGGATGTTAGAAGACCCCACGGAGCGAAGACGGCTGATTTGGGGGGGGGGGTTTCGGGGGCAAACTTGGAAAAATCATTTTGGTCATAATTTGGACCAGTCGCGGATAGGGCGAAAGACTAAATCTCAAAGGATCTTCTTTATCTTCTGAATATTGATGCGTTTGGATGTTAAAAGACCCCACGGAGCGAAGATGGCTGATTTGGGGGGGGTTTCGGGGGCAAATTTGGAAAAATCATTTTGGTCATAATTTGGACCAGTCGCGGATAGGGCGAAAGACTAAATCTCAACGGATCTTCTTTATCTTCTGAATATTGATGCGTTTGGATGTTAGAAGACCCCACGGAGCGAAGACGGCTGATTTGGGGGAGGTTTCGGGGGCAAATTTGGAAAAATCATTTTGGTCATAATTTGGACCAGTCGCGGATAGGGCGAAAGACTAAATCTCAACGGATCTTCTTTATATTCTGAATATTGATGCGTTTGGATGTTAGAAGACCCCACGGAGCGAAGACGGCTGATTTGGGGGGGTTTCGGGGGCAAATTTGGAAAAATCATTTTGGTCATAATTTGGACCAGTCGCGGATAGGGCGAAAGACTAAATCTCAACGGATCTTCTTTATCTTCTGAATATTGATGCGTTTGGATGTTAGAAGACCCCACGGAGCGAAGACGGCTGATTTGGGGGAGGTTTCGGGGGCAAATTTGGAAAAATCATTTTGGTCATAATTTGGACCAGTCGCGGATAGGGCGAAAGACTAAATCTCACCGGATCTTCTTTATCTTCTGAATATTGATGCGTTTGGATGTTAGAAGACCCCACGGAGCGAAGACGGCTGATTTGGGGGGGGTTTCGGGGGCAAATTTGGAAAATCATTTTCGTCATAATTTGGACCAGTCGCGGATAGGGCGAAAGACTAAATCTCAACGGATCTTCTTTATCTTCTGAATATTGATGCGTTTGGATGTTAGAAGACCCCACGGAGCAAAGACGGCTGATTTGGGGGGGGTTTCGGGGGCAAATTTGGAAAAATCATTTTGGTCATAATTTGGACCAGTCGCGGATAGGGCGAAAGACTAAATCTCAACAGATCTTCTTTATCTTCTGAATATTGATGCGTTTGGATGTTAGAAGACCCCACGGAGCAAAGACGGCTGATTTGGGGGTGGTTTCGGGGGCAAATTTGGAAAAATCATTTTGGTCATAATTTGGACCAGTCGCGGATAGGGCGAAAGACTAAATCTCAACGGATCTTCTTTATCTTCTGAATATTGATGCGTTTGGATGTTAGAAGACCCCACGGAGCAAAGACGGCTGATTTGGGGGGGGGGTTTCGGGGGCAAATTTGGAAAAATCATTTTGGTCATAATTTGGACCAGTCGCGGATAGGGCGAAAGACTAAATTTCACCGGATCTTCTTTATCTTCTGAATATTGATGCGTTTGGATGTTAGAAGACCCCACGGAGCAAAGACGGCTGTTTTGGGGGGGGTTTCGGGGGCAAATTTGGAAAATCATTTTGGTCATAATTTGGACCAGTCGCGGATAGGGCGAAAGACTAAATCTCAACGGATCTTCTTTATCTTATGAATATTGATGCGTTTGGATGTTAGAAGACCCCACGGAGCGAAGACGGCTGATTTGGGGGGGGTTTCGGGGGCAAATTTGGAAAAATCATTTTGGTCATAATTTGGACCAGTCGCGGATAGGGCGAAAGACTAAATCTCAACGGATCTTCTTTATCTTCTGAATATTGATGCGTTTGGATGTTAGAAGACCCCACGGAGCGAAGACGGCTGATTTGGGGGGGGTTTCGGGGGCAAATTTTGAAAAATCATTTTGGTCATAATTTGGACCAGTCGCGGATAGGGCGAAAGACTAAATCTCAACGGATCTTCTTTATCTTCTGAATATTGATGCATTTGGATGTTAGAAGACCCCACGGAGCGAAGACGGCTGATTTGGGGGGGGGGTTTCGGGGGCAAATTTCGAAAAATCATTTTGGTCATAATTTGGACCAGTCGCGGATAGGGCGAAAGACTAAATCTCAACGGATCTTCTGAATATTGATGCGTTTGGATGTTAGAAGACCCCACGGAGCGAAGACGGCTGATTTGGGGGATGTTTCGGGGGCAAATTTGGAAAAATCATTTTGGTCATAATTTGGACCAGTCGCGGATAGGGCGAAAGACTAAATCTCAACGGATCATCTTTATCTTCTGAATATTGATGCGTTTCGATGTTAGAAGACCCCACGGAGCGAAGACGGCTGATTTGGGGGGGTTTCGGGGGCAAATTTGGAAAAATCATTTTGGTCATAATTTGGACCAGTCGCGGATAGGGCGAAAGACTAAATCTCAACGGATCTTCTTTATCTTCTGAATATTGATGCGTTTGGATGTTAGAAGACCCCACGGAGCGAAGACGGCTGATTTGGGGGGGGGGTTTCGGGGGCAAATTTGGAAAAATCATTTTGGTCATAATTTGGACCAGTCGCGGATAGGGCGAAAGACTAAATCTCAACGGATCTTCTTTATCTTCTGAATATTGATGCGTTTGGATGTTAGAAGACACTACGGAGCAAAGACGGCTGATTTGGGGGGGGTTTCGGGGGCAAATTTGGAAAAATCATTTTGGTCATAATTTGGACCAGTCGCGGATAGGGCGAAAGACTAAATCTCAACAGATCTTCTTTATCTTCTGAATATTGATGCGTTTGGATGTTAGAAGACCCCACGGAGCAAAGACGGCTGATTTGGGGGTGGTTTCGGGGGCAAATTTGGAAAAATCATTTTGGTCATAATTTGGACCAGTCGCGGATAGGGCGAAAGACTAAATCTCAACGGATCTTCTTTATCTTCTGAATATTGATGCGTTTGGATGTTAGAAGACCCCACGGAGCAAAGACGGCTGATTTGGGGGGGGGGGTTTCGGGGGCAAATTTGGAAAAATCATTTTGGTCATAATTTGGACCAGTCGCGGATAGGGCGAAAGACTAAATTTCACCGGATCTTCTTTATCTTCTGAATATTGATGCGTTTGGATGTTAGAAGACCCCACGGAGCAAAGACGGCTGTTTTGGGGGGGGTTTCGGGGGCAAATTTGGAAAATCATTTTGGTCATAATTTGGACCAGTCGCGGATAGGGCGAAAGACTAAATCTCAACGGATCTTCTTTATCTTATGAATATTGATGCGTTTGGATGTTAGAAGACCCCACGGAGCGAAGACGGCTGATTTGGGGGGGGGTTTCGGGGGCAAATTTGGAAAAATCATTTTGGTCATAATTTGGACCAGTCGCGGATAGGGCGAAAGACTAAATCTCAACGGATCTTCTTTATCTTCTGAATATTGATGCGTTTGGATGTTAGAAGACCCCACGGAGCGAAGACGGCTGATTTGGGGGGGGGTTTCGGGGGCAAATTTTGAAAAATCATTTTGGTCATAATTTGGACCAGTCGCGGATAGGGCGAAAGACTAAATCTCAACGGATCTTCTTTATCTTCTGAATATTGATGCATTTGGATGTTTGAAGACCCCACGGAGCAAAGACGGCTGATTTGGGGGGGGGTTTCGGGGGCAAATTTGGAAAAATCATTTTGGTCATAATTTGGACCAGTCGCGGATAGGGCGAAAGACTAAATCTCAACAGATCTTCTTTATCTTCTGAATATTGATGCGTTTGGATGTTAGAAGACCCCACGGAGCAAAGACGGCTGATTTGGGGGTGGTTTCGGGGGCAAATTTGGAAAAATCATTTTGGTCATAATTTGGACCAGTCGCGGATAGGGCGAAAGACTAAATCTCAACGGATCTTCTTTATCTTCTGAATATTGATGCGTTTGGATGTTAGAAGACCCCACGGAGCAAAGACGGCTGATTTGGGGGGGGGGTTTCGGGGGCAAATTTGGAAAAATCATTTTGGTCATAATTTGGACCAGTCGCGGATAGGGCGAAAGACTAAATTTCACCGGATCTTCTTTATCTTCTGAATATTGATGCGTTTGGATGTTAGAAGACCCCACGGAGCAAAGACGGCTGTTTTGGGGGGGGTTTCGGGGGCAAATTTGGAAAATCATTTTGGTCATAATTTGGACCAGTCGCGGATAGGGCGAAAGACTAAATCTCAACGGATCTTCTTTATCTTATGAATATTGATGCGTTTGGATGTTAGAAGACCCCACGGAGCGAAGACGGCTGATTTGGGGGGGGTTTCGGGGGCAAATTTGGAAAAATCATTTTGGTCATAATTTGGACCAGTCGCGGATAGGGCGAAAGACTAAATCTCAACGGATCTTCTTTATCTTCTGAATATTGATGCGTTTGGATGTTAGAAGACCCCACGGAGCGAAGACGGCTGATTTGGGGGGGGGTTTCGGGGGCAAATTTTGAAAAATCATTTTGGTCATAATTTGGACCAGTCGCGGATAGGGCGAAAGACTAAATCTCAACGGATCTTCTTTATCTTCTGAATATTGATGCATTTGGATGTTAGAAGACCCCACGGAGCGAAGACGGCTGATTTGGGGGGGGGTTTCGGGGGCAAATTTGGAAAAATCATTTTGGTCATAATTTGGACCAGTCGCGGATAGGGCGAAAGACTAAATCTCAACGGATCTTCTTTATCTTCTGAATATTGATGCGTTTGGATGTTAGAAGACCCCACGGAGCGAAGACGGCTGATTTGGGGGGGGGGTTTCGGGGGCAAATTTGGAAAAATCATTTTGGTCATAATTTGGACCAGTCGCGGATAGGGCGAAAGACTAAATCTCAACGGATCTTCTTTATCTTCTGAATATTGATGCGTTTGGATGTTAGAAGACACCACGGAGCAAAGACGGCTGATTTGGGGGGGGTTTCGGGGGCAAATTTGGAAAAATCATTTTGGTCATAATTTGGACCAGTCGCGGATAGGGCGAAAGACTAAATCTCAACAGATCTTCTTTATCTTCTGAATATTGATGCGTTTGGATGTTAGAAGACCCCACGGAGCAAAGACGGCTGATTTGGGGGTGGTTTCGGGGGCAAATTTGGAAAAATCATTTTGGTCATAATTTGGACCAGTCGCGGATAGGGCGAAAGACTAAATCTCAACGGATCTTCTTTATCTTCTGAATATTGATGCGTTTGGATGTTAGAAGACCCCACGGAGCAAAGACGGCTGATTTGGGGGGGGGGTTTCGGGGGCAAATTTGGAAAAATCATTTTGGTCATAATTTGGACCAGTCGCGGATAGGGCGAAAGACTAAATTTCACCGGATCTTCTTTATCTTCTGAATATTGATGCGTTTGGATGTTAGAAGACCCCACGGAGCAAAGACGGCTGTTTTGGGGGGGGTTTCGGGGGCAAATTTGGAAAATCATTTTGGTCATAATTTGGACCAGTCGCGGATAGGGCGAAAGACTAAATCTCAACGGATCTTCTTTATCTTATGAATATAGATGCGTTTGGATGTTAGAAGACCCCACGGAGCGAAGACGGCTGATTTGGGGGGGGTTTCGGGGGCAAATTTGGAAAAATCATTTTGGTCATAATTTGGACCAGTCGCGGATAGGGCGAAAGACTAAATCTCAACGGATCTTCTTTATCTTCTGAATATTGATGCGTTTGGATGTTAGAAGACCCCACGGAGCGAAGACGGCTGATTTGGGGGGGGGTTTCGGGGGCAAATTTTGAAAAATCATTTTGGTCATAATTTGGACCAGTCGCGGATAGGGCGAAAGACTAAATCTCAACGGATCTTCTTTATCTTCTGAATATTGATGCATTTGGATGTTAGAAGACCCCACGGAGCGAAGACGGCTGATTTGGGGGGGGGTTTCGGGGGCAAATTTGGAAAAATCATTTTGGTCATAATTTGGACCAGTCGCGGATAGGGCGAAAGACTAAATCTCAACGGATCTTCTTTATCTTCTGAATATTGATGCGTTTGGATGTTAGAAGACCCCACGGAGCGAAGACGGCTGATTTGGGGGATGTTTCGGGGGCAAATTTGGAAAAATCATTTTGGTCATAATTTGGACCAGTCGCGGATAGGGCGAAAGACTAAATCTCAACGGATCATCTTTATCTTCTGAATATTGATGCGTTTCGATGTTAGAAGACCCCACGGAGCGAAGACGGCTGATTTGGGGGGGTTTCGGGGGCAAATTTGGAAAAATCATTTTGGTCATAATTTGGACCAGTCGCGGATAGGGCGAAAGACTAAATCTCAACGGATCTTCTTTATCTTCTGAATATTGATGCGTTTGGATGTTAGAAGACCCCACGGAGCGAAGACGGCTGATTTGGGGGGGGGGTTTCGGGGGCAAATTTGGAAAAATCATTTTGGTCATAATTTGGACCAGTCGCGGATAGGGCGAAAGACTAAATCTCAACGGATCTTCTTTATCTTCTGAATATTGATGCGTTTGGATGTTAGAAGACCCCACGGAGCGAAGACGGCTGATTTGGGGGGTGGTTTCGGGGGCAAATTTGGAAAAATCATTTTGGTCATAATTTGGACCAGTCGCGGATAGGGCGAAAGACTAAATCTCAACGGATCTTCTTTATCTTCTGAATATTGATGCGTTTGGATGTTAGAAGACCCCACGGAGCAAAGACGGCTGATTTGGGGGGGGGGTTTCGGGGGCAAATTTTGAAAAATCATTTTGGTCATAATTTGGAGCAGTCGCGGATAGGGCGAAAGACTAAATTTCACCGGATCTTCTTTATCTTCTGAATATTGATGCGTTTGGATGTTAGAAGACCCCACGGAGCGAAGACGGCTGATTTGGGGGGGGGGTTTCGGGGGCAAATTTGGAAAAATCATTTTGGTCATAATTTGGAGCAGTCGCGGATAGGGCGAAAGACTAAATCTCAACGGATCTTCTTTATCTTCTGAATATTGATGCGTTTGGATGTTAGAAGACCCCACGGAGCGAAGACGGCTGATTTGGGGGATGTTTCGGGGGCAAATTTGGAAAAATCATTTTGGTCATAATTTGGACCAGTCGCGGATAGGGCGAAAGACTAAATCTCAACGGATCATCTTTATCTTCTGAATATTGATGCGTTTCGATGTTAGAAGACCCCACGGAGCGAAGACGGCTGATTTGGGGGGGTTTCGGGGGCAAATTTAGAAAATCATTTTGGTCATAATTTGGACCAGTCGCGGATAGGGCGAAAGACTAAATCTCAACGGATCTTCTTTATCTTCTGAATATTGATGCGTTTGGATGTTAGAAGACCCCACGGAGCGAAGACGGCTGATTTTGGGGGGGGTTTCGGGGGCAAATTTGGAAAAATCATTTTGGTCATAATTTGGACCAGTCGCGGATAGGGCGAAAGACTAAATCTCAACGGATCTTCTTTATCTTCTGAATATTGATGCGTTTGGATGTTAGAAGACCCCACGGAGCGAAGACGGCTGATTTGGGGGAGGTTTCGGGGGCAAATTTGGAAAAATCATTTTGGTCATAATTTGGACCAGTCGCGGATAGGGCGAAAGACTAAATCTCACCGGATCTTCTTTATCTTCTGAATATTGATGCGTTTGGATGTTAGAAGACCCCACGGAGCGAAGACGGCTGATTTGGGGGGGGTTTCGGGGGCAAATTTGGAAAATCATTTTCGTCATAATTTGGACCAGTCGCGGATAGGGCGAAAGACTAAATCTCAACGGATCTTCTTTATCTTCTGAATATTGATGCGTTTGGATGTTAGAAGACCCCACGGAGCAAAGACGGCTGATTTGGGGGGGGTTTCGGGGGCAAATTTGGAAAAATCATTTTGGTCATAATTTGGACCAGTCGCGGATAGGGCGAAAGACTAAATCTCAACGGATCTTCTTTATCTTCTGAATATTGATGCGTTTGGATGTTAGAAGACCCCACGGAGCGAAGACGGCTGATTTGGGGGGGGGGGTTTCGGGGGCAAATTTTGAAAAATCATTTTGGTCATAATTTGGACCAGTCGCGGATAGGGCGAAAGACTAAATCTCAACGGATCTTCTGAATATTGATGCATTTGGATGTTAGAAGACCCCACGGAGCGAAGACGGCTGATTTGGGGGGGGGGTTTCGGGGGCAAATTTGGAAAAATCATTTTGGTCATAATTTGGACCAGTCGCGGATAGGGCGAAAGACTAAATCTCAACGGATCTTCTTTATCTTCTGAATATTGATGCGTTTGGATGTTAGAAGACCCCACGGAGCGAAGACGGCTGATTTGGGGGATGTTTCGGGGGCAAATTTGGAAAAATCATTTTGGTCATAATTTGGACCAGTCGCGGATAGGGCGAAAGACTAAATCTCAACGGATCATCTTTATCTTCTGAATATTGATGCGTTTCGATGTTAGAAGACCCCACGGAGCGAAGACGGCTGATTTGGGGGGGTTTCGGGGGCAAATTTGGAAAAATCATTTTGGTCATAATTTGGACCAGTCGCGGATAGGGCGAAAGACTAAATCTCAACGGATCTTCTTTATCTTCTGAATATTGATGCGTTTGGATGTTAGAAGAC
The DNA here is from genome assembly GCF_037042905.1 of Lytechinus pictus. NCBI lineage: Eukaryota > Metazoa > Echinodermata > Echinoidea > Temnopleuroida > Toxopneustidae > Lytechinus > Lytechinus pictus. The sequence goes on along the minus strand of NW_026974227.1, from coordinate 51,731 downwards.
CCCACGGAGCGAAGACGGCTGATTTGGGGGGGGGTTTCGGGGGCAAATTTGGAAAAATCATTTTGGTCATAATTTGGACCAGTCGCGGATAGGGCGAAAGACTAAATCTCAACGGATCTTCTTTATCTTCTGAATATTGATGCGTTTGGATGTTAGAAGACCCCACGGAGCAAAGACGGCTGATTTGGGGGGGGGTTTCGGGGGCAAATTTGGAAAAATCATTTTGGTCATAATTTGGACCAGTCGCGGATAGGGCGAAAGACTAAATCTCAACGGATCTTCTTTATCTTCTGAATATTGATGCGTTTGGATGTTAGAAGACCCCACGGAGCGAAGACGGCTGATTTGGGGGGGGGTTTCGGGGGCAAATTATGAAAAATCATTTTGGTCATAATTTGGACCAGTCGCGGATAGGGCGAAAGACTAAATCTCAACGGATCTTCTTTATCTTCTGAATATTGATGCGTTTGGATGTTAGAAGACCCCACGGAGCGAAGACGGCTGATTTGGGGGGGGGGTTTCGGGGGCAAATTTGGAAAAATCATTTTGGTCATAATTTGGAGCAGTCGCGGATAGGGCGAAAGACTAAATCTCAACGGATCTTCTTTAACTTCTGAATATTGATGCGTTTGGATGTTAGAAGACCCCACGGAGCGAAGACGGCTGATTTGGGGGATGTTTCGGGGGCAAATTTGGAAAAATCATTTTGGTCATAATTTGGACCAGTCGCGGATAGGGCGAAAGACTAAATCTCAACGGATCATCTTTATCTTCTGAATATTGATGCGTTTCGATGTTAGAAGACCCCACGGAGCGAAGACGGCTGATTTGGGGGGGTTTCGGGGGCAAATTTGGAAAAATCATTTTGGTCATAATTTGGACCAGTCGCGGATAGGGCGAAAGACTAAATCTCAACGGATCTTCTTTATCTTCTGAATATTGATGCGTTTGGATGTTAGAAGACCCCACGGAGCGAAGACGGCTGATTTTGGGGGGGGGTTTCGGGGGCAAATTTGGAAAAATCATTTTGGTCATAATTTGGACCAGTCGCGGATAGGGCGAAAGACTAAATCTCAACGGATCTTCTTTATCTTCTGAATATTGATGCGTTTGGATGTTAGAAGACCCCACGGAGCGAAGACGGCTGATTTGGGGGAGGTTTCGGGGGCAAATTTGGAAAAATCATTTTGGTCATAATTTGGACCAGTCGCGGATAGGGCGAAAGACTAAATCTCAACGGATCTTCTTTATCTTCTGAATATTGATGCGTTTGGATGTTAGAAGACCCCACGGAGCGAAGACGGCTGATTTGGGGGGGGTTTCGGGGGCAAATTTGGAAAATCATTTTCGTCATAATTTGGACCAGTCGCGGATAGGGCGAAAGACTAAATCTCAACGGATCTTCTTTATCTTCTGAATATTGATGCGTTTGGATGTTAGAAGACCCCACGGAGCAAAGACGGCTGATTTGGGGGGGGTTTCGGGGGCAAATTTGGAAAAATCATTTTGGTCATAATTTGGACCAGTCGCGGATAGGGCGAAAGACTAAATCTCAACAGATCTTCTTTATCTTCTGAATATTGATGCGTTTGGATGTTAGAAGACCCCACTAGGCAAAGACGGCTGATTTGGGGGTGGTTTCGGGGGCAAATTTGGAAAAATCATTTTGGTCATAATTTGGACCAGTCGCGGATAGGGCGAAAGACTAAATCTCAACGGATCTTCTTTATCTTCTGAATATTGATGCGTTTGGATGTTAGAAGACCCCACGGAGCGAAGACGGCTGATTTGGGGGGGGGTTTCGGGGGCAAATTTGGAAAAATCATTTTGGTCATAATTTGGACCAGTCGCGGATAGGGCGAAAGACTAAATCTCAACGGATCTTCTTTATCTTCTGAATATTGATGCGTTTGGATGTTAGAAGACCCCACGGAGCGAAGACGGCTGATTTGGGGGGTGGTTTCGGGGGCAAATTTGGAAAAATCATTTTGGTCATAATTTGGACCAGTCGCGGATAGGGCGAAAGACTAAATCTCAACGGATCTTCTTTATCTTCTGAATATTGATGCGTTTGGATGTTAGAAGACCCCACGGAGCAAAGACGGCTGATTTGGGGGGGGGTTTCGGGGGCAAATTTTGAAAAATCATTTTGGTCATAATTTGGACCAGTCGCGGATAGGGCGAAAGACTAAATTTCACCGGATCTTCTTTATCTTCTGAATATTGATGCGTTTGGATGTTAGAAGACCCCACGGAGCGAAGACGGCTGATTTGGGGGGGGGGTTTCGGGGGCAAATTTGGAAAAATCATTTTGGTCATAATTTGGACCAGTCGCGGATAGGGCGAAAGACTAAATCTCAACGGATCTTCTTTATCTTCTGAATATTGATGCGTTTGGATGTTAGAAGACCCCACGGAGCGAAGACGGCTGATTTGGGGGATGTTTCGGGGGCAAATTTGGAAAAATCATTTTGGTCATAATTTGGACCAGTCGCGGATAGGGCGAAAGACTAAATCTCAACGGATCATCTTTATCTTCTGAATATTGATGCGTTTCGATGTTAGAAGACCCCACGGAGCGAAGACGGCTGATTTGGGGGGGTTTCGGGGGCAAATTTAGAAAATCATTTTGGTCATAATTTGGACCAGTCGCGGATAGGGCGAAAGACTAAATCTCAACGGATCTTCTTTATCTTCTGAATATTGATGCGTTTGGATGTTAGAAGACCCCACGGAGCGAAGACGGCTGATTTTGGGGGGGGTTTCGGGGGCAAATTTGGAAAAATCATTTTGGTCATAATTTGGACCAGTCGCGGATAGGGCGAAAGACTAAATCTCAACGGATCTTCTTTATCTTCTGAATATTGATGCGTTTGGATGTTAGAAGACCCCACGGAGCGAAGACGGCTGATTTGGGGGAGGTTTCGGGGGCAAATTTGGAAAAATCATTTTGGTCATAATTTGGACCAGTCGCGGATAGGGCGAAAGACTAAATCTCACCGGATCTTCTTTATCTTCTGAATATTGATGCGTTTGGATGTTAGAAGACCCCACGGAGCGAAGACGGCTGATTTGGGGGGGGTTTCGGGGGCAAATTTGGAAAATCATTTTCGTCATAATTTGGACCAGTCGCGGATAGGGCGAAAGACTAAATCTCAACGGATCTTCTTTATCTTCTGAATATTGATGCGTTTGGATGTTAGAAGACCCCACGGAGCAAAGACGGCTGATTTGGGGGGGGTTTCGGGGGCAAATTTGGAAAAATCATTTTGGTCATAATTTGGACCAGTCGCGGATAGGGCGAAAGACTAAATCTCAACGGATCTTCTTTATCTTCTGAATATTGATGCGTTTGGATGTTAGAAGACCCCACGGAGCGAAGACGGCTGATTTGGGGGGGGGGGTTTCGGGGGCAAATTTTGAAAAATCATTTTGGTCATAATTTGGACCAGTCGCGGATAGGGCGAAAGACTAAATCTCAACGGATCTTCTGAATATTGATGCATTTGGATGTTAGAAGACCCCACGGAGCGAAGACGGCTGATTTGGGGGGGGGGTTTCGGGGGCAAATTTGGAAAAATCATTTTGGTCATAATTTGGACCAGTCGGCGAAAGACTAAATCTCAACGGATCTTCTTTATCTTCTGAATATTGATGCGTTTGGATGTTAGAAGACCCCACGGAGCGAAGACGGCTGATTTGGGGGATGTTTCGGGGGCAAATTTGGAAAAATCATTTTGGTCATAATTTGGACCAGTCGCGGATAGGGCGAAAGACTAAATCTCAACGGATCATCTTTATCTTCTGAATATTGATGCGTTTCGATGTTAGAAGACCCCACGGAGCGAAGACGGCTGATTTGGGGGGGTTTCGGGGGCAAATTTGGAAAAATCATTTTGGTCATAATTTGGACCAGTCGCGGATAGGGCGAAAGACTAAATCTCAACGGATCTTCTTTATCTTCTGAATATTGATGCGTTTGGATGTTAGAAGACCCCACGGAGCGAAGACGGCTGATTTGGGGGGGGGTTTCGGGGGCAAATTTGGAAAAATCATTTTGGTCATAATTTGGACCAGTCGCGGATAGGGCGAAAGACTAAATCTCAACGGATCTTCTTTATCTTCTGAATATTGATGCGTTTGGATGTTAGAAGACCCCACGGAGCAAAGACGGCTGATTTGGGGGGGGTTTCGGGGGCAAATTTGGAAAAATCATTTTGGTCATAATTTGGACCAGTCGCGGATAGGGCGAAAGACTAAATCTCAACGGATCTTCTTTATCTTCTGAATATTGATGCGTTTGGATGTTAGAAGACCCCACGGAGCGAAGACGGCTGATTTGGGGGGGGGTTTCGGGGGCAAATTATGAAAAATCATTTTGGTCATAATTTGGACCAGTCGCGGATAGGGCGAAAGACTAAATCTCAACGGATCTTCTTTATCTTCTGAATATTGATGCGTTTGGATGTTAGAAGACCCCACGGAGCGAAGACGGCTGATTTGGGGGGGGGGTTTCGGGGGCAAATTTGGAAAAATCATTTTGGTCATAATTTGGAGCAGTCGCGGATAGGGCGAAAGACTAAATCTCAACGGATCTTCTTTAACTTCTGAATATTGATGCGTTTGGATGTTAGAAGACCCCACGGAGCGAAGACGGCTGATTTGGGGGATGTTTCGGGGGCAAATTTGGAAAAATCATTTTGGTCATAATTTGGACCAGTCGCGGATAGGGCGAAAGACTAAATCTCAACGGATCATCTTTATCTTCTGAATATTGATGCGTTTCGATGTTAGAAGACCCCACGGAGCGAAGACGGCTGATTTGGGGGGGTTTCGGGGGCAAATTTGGAAAAATCATTTTGGTCATAATTTGGACCAGTCGCGGATAGGGCGAAAGACTAAATCTCAACGGATCTTCTTTATCTTCTGAATATTGATGCGTTTGGATGTTAGAAGACCCCACGGAGCGAAGACGGCTGATTTTGGGGGGGGGTTTCGGGGGCAAATTTGGAAAAATCATTTTGGTCATAATTTGGACCAGTCGCGGATAGGGCGAAAGACTAAATCTCAACGGATCTTCTTTATCTTCTGAATATTGATGCGTTTGGATGTTAGAAGACCCCACGGAGCGAAGACGGCTGATTTGGGGGAGGTTTCGGGGGCAAATTTGGAAAAATCATTTTGGTCATAATTTGGACCAGTCGCGGATAGGGCGAAAGACTAAATCTCACCGGATCTTCTTTATCTTCTGAATATTGATGCGTTTGGATGTTAGAAGACCCCACGGAGCGAAGACGGCTGATTTGGGGGGGGTTTCGGGGGCAAATTTGGAAAATCATTTTCGTCATAATTTGGACCAGTCGCGGATAGGGCGAAAGACTAAATCTCAACGGATCTTCTTTATCTTCTGAATATTGATGCGTTTGGATGTTAGAAGACCCCACGGAGCAAAGACGGCTGATTTGGGGGGGGTTTCGGGGGCAAATTTGGAAAAATCATTTTGGTCATAATTTGGACCAGTCGCGGATAGGGCGAAAGACTAAATCTCAACAGATCTTCTTTATCTTCTGAATATTGATGCGTTTGGATGTTAGAAGACCCCACTAGGCAAAGACGGCTGATTTGGGGGTGGTTTCGGGGGCAAATTTGGAAAAATCATTTTGGTCATAATTTGGACCAGTCGCGGATAGGGCGAAAGACTAAATCTCAACGGATCTTCTTTATCTTCTGAATATTGATGCGTTTGGATGTTAGAAGACCCCACGGAGCGAAGACGGCTGATTTGGGGGGTGGTTTCGGGGGCAAATTTGGAAAAATCATTTTGGTCATAATTTGGACCAGTCGCGGATAGGGCGAAAGACTAAATCTCAACGGATCTTCTTTATCTTCTGAATATTGATGCGTTTGGATGTTAGAAGACCCCACGGAGCAAAGACGGCTGATTTGGGGGGGGGGTTTCGGGGGCAAATTTTGAAAAATCATTTTGGTCATAATTTGGACCAGTCGCGGATAGGGCGAAAGACTAAATTTCACCGGATCTTCTTTATCTTCTGAATATTGATGCGTTTGGATGTTAGAAGACCCCACGGAGCGAAGACGGCTGATTTGGGGGGGGGGGGTTTCGGGGGCAAATTTGGAAAAATCATTTTGGTCATAATTTGGAGCAGTCGCGGATAGGGCGAAAGACTAAATCTCAACGGATCTTCTTTATCTTCTGAATATTGATGCGTTTGGATGTTAGAAGACCCCACGGAGCGAAGACGGCTGATTTGGGGGATGTTTCGGGGGCAAATTTGGAAAAATCATTTTGGTCATAATTTGGACCAGTCGCGGATAGGGCGAAAGACTAAATCTCAACGGATCATCTTTATCTTCTGAATATTGATGCGTTTCGATGTTAGAAGACCCCACGGAGCGAAGACGGCTGATTTGGGGGGGTTTCGGGGGCAAATTTAGAAAATCATTTTGGTCATAATTTGGACCAGTCGCGGATAGGGCGAAAGACTCAATCTCAACGGATCTTCTTTATCTTCTGAATATTGATGCGTTTGGATGTTAGAAGACCCCACGGAGCGAAGACGGCTGATTTTGGGGGGGGTTTCGGGGGCAAATTTGGAAAAATCATTTTGGTCATAATTTGGACCAGTCGCGGATAGGGCGAAAGACTAAATCTCAACGGATCTTCTTTATCTTCTGAATATTGATGCGTTTGGATGTTAGAAGACCCCACGGAGCGAAGACGGCTGATTTGGGGGAGGTTTCGGGGGCAAATTTGGAAAAATCATTTTGGTCATAATTTGGACCAGTCGCGGATAGGGCGAAAGACTAAATCTCACCGGATCTTCTTTATCTTCTGAATATTGATGCGTTTGGATGTTAGAAGACCCCACGGAGCGAAGACGGCTGATTTGGGGGGGGGTTTCGGGGGCAAATTTGGAAAATCATTTTCGTCATAATTTGGACCAGTCGCGGATAGGGCGAAAGACTAAATCTCAACGGATCTTCTTTATCTTCTGAATATTGATGCGTTTGGATGTTAGAAGACCCCACGGAGCAAAGACGGCTGATTTGGGGGGGGTTTCGGGGGCAAATTTGGAAAAATCATTTTGGTCATAATTTGGACCAGTCGCGGATAGGGCGAAAGACTAAATCTCAACGGATCTTCTTTATCTTCTGAATATTGATGCGTTTGGATGTTAGAAGACCCCACGGAGCGAAGACGGCTGATTTGGGGGGGGGGTTTCGGGGGCAAATTTTGAAAAATCATTTTGGTCATAATTTGGACCAGTCGCGGATAGGGCGAAAGACTAAATCTCAACGGATCTTCTGAATATTGATGCATTTGGATGTTAGAAGACCCCACGGAGCGAAGACGGCTGATTTGGGGGGGGGGGGTTTCGGGGGCAAATTTGGAAAAATAATTTTGGTCATAATTTGGACCAGTCGCGGATAGGGCGAAAGACTAAATCTCAACGGATCTTCTTTATCTTCTGAATATTGATGCGTTTGGATGTTAGAAGACCCCACGGAGCGAAGACGGCTGATTTGGGGGATGTTTCGGGGGCAAATTTGGAAAAATCATTTTGGTCATAATTTGGACCAGTCGCGGATAGGGCGAAAGACTAAATCTCAACGGATCATCTTTATCTTCTGAATATTGATGCGTTTCGATGTTAGAAGACCCCACGGAGCGAAGACGGCTGATTTGGGGGGGTTTCGGGGGCAAATTTGGAAAAATCATTTTGGTCATAATTTGGACCAGTCGCGGATAGGGCGAAAGACTAAATCTCAACGGATCTTCTTTATCTTCTGAATATTGATGCGTTTGGATGTTAGAAGACCCCACGGAGCGAAGACGGCTGATTTGGGGGGGGGGTTTCGGGGGCAAATTTGGAAAAATCATTTTGGTCATAATTTGGACCAGTCGCGGATAGGGCGAAAGACTAAATCTCAACGGATCTTCTTTATCTTCTGAATATTGATGCGTTTGGATGTTAGAAGACCCCACGGAGCAAAGACGGCTGATTTGGGGGGGGTTTCGGGGGCAAATTTGGAAAAATCATTTTGGTCATAATTTGGACCAGTCGCGGATAGGGCGAAAGACTAAATCTCAACGGATCTTCTTTATCTTCTGAATATTGATGCGTTTGGATGTTAGAAGACCCCACGGAGCGAAGACGGCTGATTTGGGGGGGGGTTTCGGGGGCAAATTTTGAAAAATCATTTTGGTCATAATTTGGACCAGTCGCGGATAGGGCGAAAGACTAAATCTCAACGGATCTTCTTTATCTTCTGAATATTGATGCGTTTGGATGTTAGAAGACCCCACGGAGCGAAGACGGCTGATTTGGGGGGGGGGTTTCGGGGGCAAATTTGGAAAAATCATTTTGGTCATAATTTGGAGCAGTCGCGGATAGGGCGAAAGACTAAATCTCAACGGATCTTCTTTAACTTCTGAATATTGATGCGTTTGGATGTTAGAAGACCCCACGGAGCGAAGACGGCTGATTTGGGGGATGTTTCGGGGGCAAATTTGGAAAAATCATTTTGGTCATAATTTGGACCAGTCGCGGATAGGGCGAAAGACTAAATCTCAACGGATCATCTTTATCTTCTGAATATTGATGCGTTTCGATGTTAGAAGACCCCACGGAGCGAAGACGGCTGATTTGGGGGGGTTTCGGGGGCAAATTTGGAAAAATCATTTTGGTCATAATTTGGACCAGTGGCGGATAGGGCGAAAGACTAAATCTCAACGGATCTTCTTTATCTTCTGAATATTGATGCGTTTGGATGTTAGAAGACCCCACGGAGCGAAGACGGCTGATTTTGGGGGGGGGTTTCGGGGGCAAATTTGGAAAAATCATTTTGGTCATAATTTGGACCAGTCGCGGATAGGGCGAAAGACTAAATCTCAACGGATCTTCTTTATCTTCTGAATATTGATGCGTTTGGATGTTAGAAGACCCCACGGAGCGAAGACGGCTGATTTGGGGGAGGTTTCGGGGGCAAATTTGGAAAAATCATTTTGGTCATAATTTGGACCAGTCGCGGATAGGGCGAAAGACTAAATCTCACCGGATCTTCTTTATCTTCTGAATATTGATGCGTTTGGATGTTAGAAGACCCCACGGAGCGAAGACGGCTGATTTGGGGGGGGTTTCGGGGGCAAATTTGGAAAATCATTTTCGTCATAATTTGGACCAGTCGCGGATAGGGCGAAAGACTAAATCTCAACGGATCTTCTTTATCTTCTGAATATTGATGCGTTTGGATGTTAGAAGACCCCACGGAGCAAAGACGGCTGATTTGGGGGGGGTTTCGGGGGCAAATTTGGAAAAATCATTTTGGTCATAATTTGGACCAGTCGCGGATAGGGCGAAAGACTAAATCTCAACAGATCTTCTTTATCTTCTGAATATTGATGCGTTTGGATGTTAGAAGACCCCACGGAGCAAAGACGGCTGATTTGGGGGTGGTTTCGGGGGCAAATTTGGAAAAATCATTTTGGTCATAATTTGGACCAGTCGCGGATAGGGCGAAAGACTAAATCTCAACGGATCTTCTTTATCTTCTGAATATTGATGCGTTTGGATGTTAGAAGACCCCACGGAGCAAAGACGGCTGATTTGGGGGGGGGGGTTTCGGGGGCAAATTTGGAAAAATCATTTTGGTCATAATTTGGACCAGTCGCGGATAGGGCGAAAGACTAAATTTCACCGGATCTTCTTTATCTTCTGAATATTGATGCGTTTGGATGTTAGAAGACCCCACGGAGCAAAGACGGCTGTTTTGGGGGGGGTTTCGGGGGCAAATTTGGAAAATCATTTTGGTCATAATTTGGACCAGTCGCGGATAGGGCGAAAGACTAAATCTCAACGGATCTTCTTTATCTTATGAATATTGATGCGTTTGGATGTTAGAAGACCCCACGGAGCGAAGACGGCTGATTTGGGGGGGGTTTCGGGGACAAATTTGGAAAAATCATTTTGGTCATAATTTGGACCAGTCGCGGATAGGGCGAAAGACTAAATCTCAACGGATCTTCTTTATCTTCTGAATATTGATGCGTTTGGATGTTAGAAGACCCCACGGAGCGAAGACGGCTGATTTGGGGGGGGGTTTCGGGGGCAAATTTGGAAAAATCATTTTGGTCATAATTTGGACCAGTCGCGGATAGGGCGAAAGACTAAATCTCAACGGATCTTCTTTATCTTCTGAATATTGATGCGTTTGGATGTTAGAAGACCCCACGGAGCGAAGACGGCTGATTTGGGGGATGTTTCGGGGGCAAATTTGGAAAAATCATTTTGGTCATAATTTGGACCAGTCGCGGATAGGGCGAAAGACTAAATCTCAACGGATCATCTTTATCTTCTGAATATTGATGCGTTTCGATGTTAGAAGACCCCACGGAGCGAAGACGGCTGATTTGGGGGGGTTTCGGGGGCAAATTTGGAAAAATCATTTTGGTCATAATTTGGACCAGTCGCGGATAGGGCGAAAGACTAAATCTCAACGGATCTTCTTTATCTTCTGAATATTGATGCGTTTGGATGTTAGAAGACGCCACGGAGCGAAGACGGCTGATTTGGGGGGGGGTTTCGGGGGCAAATTTGGAAAAATCATTTTGGTCATAATTTGGACCAGTCGCGGATAGGGCGAAAGACTAAATCTCAACGGATCTTCTTTATCTTCTGAATATTGATGCGTTTGGATGTTAGAAGACCCCACGGAGCGAAGACGGCTGATTTTGGGGGGGGTTTCGGGGGCAAATTTGGAAAAATCATTTTGGTCATAATTTGGACCAGTCGCGGATAGGGCGAAAGACTAAATCTCAACGGATCTTCTTTATCTTCTGAATATTGATGCGTTTGGATGTTAGAAGACCCCACGGAGCGAAGACGGCTGATTTGGGGGAGGTTTCGGGGGCAAATTTGGAAAAATCATTTTGGTCATAATTTGGACCAGTCGCGGATAGGGCGAAAGACTAAATCTCACCGGATCTTCTTTATCTTCTGAATATTGATGCGTTTGGATGTTAGAAGACCCCACGGAGCGAAGACGGCTGATTTGGGGGGGGGTTTCGGGGGCAAATTTGGAAAATCATTTTGGTCATAATTTGGACCAGTCGCGGATAGGGCGAAAGACTAAATCTCAACGGATCTTCTTTATCTTCTGAATATTGATGCGTTTGGATGTTAGAAGACCCCACGGAGCGAAGACGGCTGATTTGGGGGGGGGGTTTCGGGGGCAAATTTTGAAAAATCATTTTGGTCATAATTTGGACCAGTCGCGGATAGGGCGAAAGACTAAATCTCAACGGATCTTCTGAATATTGATGCATTTGGATGTTAGAAGACCCAACGGAGCGAAGACGGCTGATTTGGGGGGGGGGGTTTCGGGGGCAAATTTGGAAAAATCATTTTGGTCATAATTTGGACCAGTCGCGGATAGGGCGAAAGACTAAATCTCAACGGATCTTCTTTATCTTCTGAATATTGATGCGTTTGGATGTTAGAAGACCCCACGGAGCGAAGACGGCTGATTTGGGGGATGTTTCGGGGGCAAATTTGGAAAAATCATTTTGGTCATAATTTGGACCAGTCGCGGATAGGGCGAAAGACTAAATCTCAACGGATCATCTTTATCTTCTGAATATTGATGCGTTTTGATGTTAGAAGACCCCACGGAGCGAAGACGGCTGATTTGGGGGGGTTTCGGGGGCAAATTTGGAAAAATCATTTTGGTCATAATTTGGACCAGTCGCGGATAGGGCGAAAGACTAAATCTCAACGGATCTTCTTTATCTTCTGAATATTGATGCGTTTGGATGTTAGAAGACCCCACGGAGCGAAGACGGCTGATTTGGGGGGGGGTTTCGGGGGCAAATTTGGAAAAATCATTTTGGTCATAATTTGGACCAGTCGCGGATAGGGCGAAAGACTAAATCTCAACGGATCTTCTTTATCTTCTGAATATTGATGCGTTTGGATGTTAGAAGACCCCACGGAGCAAAGACGGCTGATTTGGGGGGGGTTTCGGGGGCAAATTTGGAAAAATCATTTTGGTCATAATTTGGACCAGTCGCGGATAGGGCGAAAGACTAAATCTCAACGGATCTTCTTTATCTTCTGAATATTGATGCGTTTGGATGTTAGAAGACCCCACGGAGCGAAGACGGCTGATTTGGGGGGGGGTTTCGGGGGCAAATTTTGAAAAATCATTTTGGTCATAATTTGGACCAGTCGCGGATAGGGCGAAAGACTAAATCTCAACGGATCTTCTTTATCTTCTGAATATTGATGCGTTTGGATGTTAGAAGACCCCACGGAGCGAAGACGGCTGATTTGGGGGGGGGGTTTCGGGGGCAAATTTGGAAAAATCATTTTGGTCATAATTTGGAGCAGTCGCGGATAGGGCGAAAGACTAAATCTCAACGGATCTTCTTTAACTTCTGAATATTGATGCGTTTGGATGTTAGAAGACCCCACGGAGCGAAGACGGCTGATTTGGGGGATGTTTCGGGGGCAAATTTGGAAAAATCATTTTGGTCATAATTTGGACCAGTCGCGGATAGGGCGAAAGACTAAATCTCAACGGATCATCTTTATCTTCTGAATATTGATGCGTTTCGATGTTAGAAGACCCCACGGAGCGAAGACGGCTGATTTGGGGGGGTTTCGGGGGCAAATTTGGAAAAATCATTTTGGTCATAATTTGGACCAGTCGCGGATAGGGCGAAAGACTAAATCTCAACGGATCTTCTTTATCTTCTGAATATTGATGCGTTTGGATGTTAGAAGACCCCACGGAGCGAAGACGGCTGATTTTGGGGGGGGGTTTCGGGGGCAAATTTGGAAAAATCATTTTGGTCATAATTTGGACCAGTCGCGGATAGGGCGAAAGACTAAATCTCAACGGATCTTCTTTATCTTCTGAATATTGATGCGTTTGGATGTTAGAAGACCCCACGGAGCGAAGACGGCTGATTTGGGGGAGGTTTCGGGGGCAAATTTGGAAAAATCATTTTGGTCATAATTTGGACCAGTCGCGGATAGGGCGAAAGACTAAATCTCACCGGATCTTCTTTATCTTCTGAATATTGATGCGTTTGGATGTTAGAAGACCCCACGGAGCGAAGACGGCTGATTTGGGGGGGGTTTCGGGGGCAAATTTGGAAAATCATTTTCGTCATAATTTGGACCAGTCGCGGATAGGGCGAAAGACTAAATCTCAACGGATCTTCTTTATCTTCTGAATATTGATGCGTTTGGATGTTAGAAGACCCCACGGAGCAAAGACGGCTGATTTGGGGGGGGTTTCGGGGGCAAATTTGGAAAAATCATTTTGGTCATAATTTGGACCAGTCGCGGATAGGGCGAAAGACTAAATCTCAACGGATCTTCTTTATCTTCTGAATATTGATGCGTTTGGATGTTAGAAGACCCCACGGAGCGAAGACGGCTGATTTTGGGGGGGGTTTCGGGGGCAAATTTGGAAAAATCATTTTGGTCATAATTTGGACCAGTCGCGGATAGGGCGAAAGACTAAATCTCAACGGATCTTCTTTATCTTCTGAATATTGATGCGTTTGGATGTTAGAAGACCCCACGGAGCGAAGACGGCTGATTTGGGGGAGGTTTCGGGGGCAAATTTGGAAAAATCATTTTGGTCATAATTTGGACCAGTCGCGGATAGGGCGAAAGACTAAATCTCACCGGATCTTCTTTATCTTCTGAATATTGATGCGTTTGGATGTTAGAAGACCCCACGGAGCGAAGACGGCTGATTTGGGGGGGGGTTTCGGGGGCAAATTTGGAAAATCATTTTGGTCATAATTTGGACCAGTCGCGGATAGGGCGAAAGACTAAATCTCAACGGATCTTCTTTATCTTCTGAATATTGATGCGTTTGGATGTTAGAAGACCCCACGGAGCGAAGACGGCTGATTTGGGGGGGGGGTTTCGGGGGCAAATTTTGAAAAATCATTTTGGTCATAATTTGGACCAGTCGCGGATAGGGCGAAAGACTAAATCTCAACGGATCTTCTGAATATTGATGCATTTGGATGTTAGAAGACCCAACGGAGCGAAGACGGCTGATTTGGGGGGGGGGGTTTCGGGGGCAAATTTGGAAAAATCATTTTGGTCATAATTTGGACCAGTCGCGGATAGGGCGAAAGACTAAATCTCAACGGATCTTCTTTATCTTCTGAATATTGATGCGTTTGGATGTTAGAAGACCCCACGGAGCGAAGACGGCTGATTTGGGGGATGTTTCGGGGGCAAATTTGGAAAAATCATTTTGGTCATAATTTGGACCAGTCGCGGATAGGGCGAAAGACTAAATCTCAACGGATCATCTTTATCTTCTGAATATTGATGCGTTTCGATGTTAGAAGACCCCACGGAGCGAAGACGGCTGATTTGGGGGGGTTTCGGGGGCAAATTTGGAAAAATCATTTTGGTCATAATTTGGACCAGTCGCGGATAGGGCGAAAGACTAAATCTCAACGGATCTTCTTTATCTTCTGAATATTGATGCGTTTGGATGTTAGAAGACCCCACGGAGCGAAGACGGCTGATTTGGGGGGGGGTTTCGGGGGCAAATTTGGAAAAATCATTTTGGTCATAATTTGGACCAGTCGCGGATAGGGCGAAAGACTAAATCTCAACGGATCTTCTTTATCTTCTGAATATTGATGCGTTTGGATGTTAGAAGACCCCACGGAGCAAAGACGGCTGATTTGGGGGGGGTTTCGGGGGCAAATTTGGAAAAATCATTTTGGTCATAATTTGGACCAGTCGCGGATAGGGCGAAAGACTAAATCTCAACGGATCTTCTTTATCTTCTGAATATTGATGCGTTTGGATGTTAGAAGACCCCACGGAGCGAAGACGGCTGATTTGGGGGGGGGTTTCGGGGGCAAATTTTGAAAAATCATTTTGGTCATAATTTGGACCAGTCGCGGATAGGGCGAAAGACTAAATCTCAACGGATCTTCTTTATCTTCTGAATATTGATGCGTTTGGATGTTAGAAGACCCCACGGAGCGAAGACGGCTGATTTGGGGGGGGGGTTTCGGGGGCAAATTTGGAAAAATCATTTTGGTCATAATTTGGAGCAGTCGCGGATAGGGCGAAAGACTAAATCTCAACGGATCTTCTTTAACTTCTGAATATTGATGCGTTTGGATGTTAGAAGACCCCACGGAGCGAAGACGGCTGATTTGGGGGATGTTTCGGGGGCAAATTTGGAAAAATCATTTTGGTCATAATTTGGACCAGTCGCGGATAGGGCGAAAGACTAAATCTCAACGGATCATCTTTATCTTCTGAATATTGATGCGTTTCGATGTTAGAAGACCCCACGGAGCGAAGACGGCTGATTTGGGGGGGTTTCGGGGGCAAATTTGGAAAAATCATTTTGGTCATAATTTGGACCAGTCGCGGATAGGGCGAAAGACTAAATCTCAACGGATCTTCTTTATCTTCTGAATATTGATGCGTTTGGATGTTAGAAGACCCCACGGAGCGAAGACGGCTGATTTTGGGGGGGGGTTTCGGGGGCAAATTTGGAAAAATCATTTTGGTCATAATTTGGACCAGTCGCGGATAGGGCGAAAGACTAAATCTCAACGGATCTTCTTTATCTTCTGAATATTGATGCGTTTGGATGTTAGAAGACCCCACGGAGCGAAGACGGCTGATTTGGGGGAGGTTTCGGGGGCAAATTTGGAAAAATCATTTTGGTCATAATTTGGACCAGTCGCGGATAGGGCGAAAGACTAAATCTCACCGGATCTTCTTTATCTTCTGAATATTGATGCGTTTGGATGTTAGAAGACCCCACGGAGCGAAGACGGCTGATTTGGGGGGGGTTTCGGGGGCAAATTTGGAAAATCATTTTCGTCATAATTTGGACCAGTCGCGGATAGGGCGAAAGACTAAATCTCAACGGATCTTCTTTATCTTCTGAATATTGATGCGTTTGGATGTTAGAAGACCCCACGGAGCAAAGACGGCTGATTTGGGGGGGGTTTCGGGGGCAAATTTGGAAAAATCATTTTGGTCATAATTTGGACCAGTCGCGGATAGGGCGAAAGACTAAATCTCAACAGATCTTCTTTATCTTCTGAATATTGATGCGTTTGGATGTTAGAAGACCCCACGGAGCAAAGACGGCTGATTTGGGGGTGGTTTCGGGGGCAAATTTGGAAAAATCATTTTGGTCATAATTTGGACCAGTCGCGGATAGGGCGAAAGACTAAATCTCAACGGATCTTCTTTATCTTCTGAATATTGATGCGTTTGGATGTTAGAAGACCCCACGGAGCAAAGACGGCTGATTTGGGGGGGGGGTTTCGGGGGCAAATTTGGAAAAATCATTTTGGTCATAATTTGGACCAGTCGCGGATAGGGCGAAAGACTAAATTTCACCGGATCTTCTTTATCTTCTGAATATTGATGCGTTTGGATGTTAGAAGACCCCACGGAGCAAAGACGGCTGTTTTGGGGGGGGTTTCGGGGGCAAATTTGGAAAATCATTTTGGTCATAATTTGGACCAGTCGCGGATAGGGCGAAAGACTAAATCTCAACGGATCTTCTTTATCTTATGAATATTGATGCGTTTGGATGTTAGAAGACCCCACGGAGCGAAGACGGCTGATTTGGGGGGGGTTTCGGGGACAAATTTGGAAAAATCATTTTGGTCATAATTTGGACCAGTCGCGGATAGGGCGAAAGACTAAATCTCAACGGATCTTCTTTATCTTCTGAATATTGATGCGTTTGGATGTTAGAAGACCCCACGGAGCGAAGACGGCTGATTTGGGGGGGGGTTTCGGGGGCAAATTTGGAAAAATCATTTTGGTCATAATTTGGACCAGTCGCGGATAGGGCGAAAGACTAAATCTCAACGGATCTTCTTTATCTTCTGAATATTGATGCGTTTGGATGTTAGAAGACCCCACGGAGCGAAGACGGCTGATTTGGGGGATGTTTCGGGGGCAAATTTGGAAAAATCATTTTGGTCATAATTTGGACCAGTCGCGGATAGGGCGAAAGACTAAATCTCAACGGATCATCTTTATCTTCTGAATATTGATGCGTTTCGATGTTAGAAGACCCCACGGAGCGAAGACGGCTGATTTGGGGGGGTTTCGGGGGCAAATTTGGAAAAATCATTTTGGTCATAATTTGGACCAGTCGCGGATAGGGCGAAAGACTAAATCTCAACGGATCTTCTTTATCTTCTGAATATTGATGCGTTTGGATGTTAGAAGACGCCACGGAGCGAAGACGGCTGATTTGGGGGGGGGTTTCGGGGGCAAATTTGGAAAAATCATTTTGGTCATAATTTGGACCAGTCGCGGATAGGGCGAAAGACTAAATCTCAACGGATCTTCTTTATCTTCTGAATATTGATGCGTTTGGATGTTAGAAGACCCAACGGAGCAAAGACAGCTGATTTGGGGGGGGTTTCGGGGGCAAATTTGGAAAAATCATTTTGGTCATAATTTGGACCAGTCGCGGATAGGGCGAAAGACTAAATCTCAACGGATCTTCTTTATCTTCTGAATATTGATGCGTTTGGATGTTAGAAGACCCCACGGAGCGAAGACGGCTGATTTGGGGGGGGTTTCGGGGGCAAATTTGGAAAATCATTTTGGTCATAATTTGGACCAGTCGCGGATAGGGCGAAAGACTAAATCTCAACGGATCTTCTTTATCTTCTGAATATTGATGCGTTTGGATGTTAGAAGACCCCACGGAGCAAAGACGGCTGATTTGGGGGGGGTTTCGGGGGCAAATTTGGAAAAATCATTTTGGTCATAATTTGGACCAGTCGCGGATAGGGCGAAAGACTAAATCTCAACAGATCTTCTTTATCTTCTGAATATTGATGCGTTTGGATGTTAGAAGACCCCACGGAGCAAAGACGGCTGATTTGGGGGTGGTTTCGGGGGCAAATTTGGAAAAATCATTTTGGTCATAATTTGGACCAGTCGCGGATAGGGCGAAAGACTAAATCTCAACGGATCTTCTTTATCTTCTGAATATTGATGCGTTTGGATGTTAGAAGACCCCACGGAGCAAAGACGGCTGATTTGGGGGGGGGGTTTCGGGGGCAAATTTGGAAAAATCATTTTGGTCATAATTTGGACCAGTCGCAGATAGGGCGAAAGACTAAATTTCACCGGATCTTCTTTATCTTCTGAATATTGATGCATTTGGATGTTAGAAGACCCCACGGAGCAAAGACGGCTGTTTTGGGGGGGGTTTCGGGGGCAAATTTGGAAAATCATTTTGGTCACAATTTGGACCAGTCGCGGATAGGGCGAAAGACTAAATCTCAACGGATCTTCTTTATCTTATGAATATTGATGCGTTTGGATGTTAGAAGACCCCACGGAGCGAAGACGGCTGATTTGGGGGGGGGTTTCGGGGGCAAATTTGGAAAAATCATTTTGGTCATAATTTGGACCAGTCGCGGATAGGGCGAAAGACTAAATCTCAACGGATCTTCTTTATCTTCTGAATATTGATGCGTTTGGATGTTAGAAGACCCCACGGAGCGAAGACGGCTGATTTGGGGGGGGGTTTCGGGGGCAAATTTGGAAAAATCATTTTGGTCATAATTTGGACCAGTCGCGGATAGGGCGAAAGACTAAATCTCAACGGATCTTCTTTATCTTCTGAATATTGATGCGTTTGGATGTTAGAAGACCCCACGGAGCGAAGACGGCTGATTTGGGGGATGTTTCGGGGGCAAATTTGGAAAAATCATTTTGGTCATAATTTGGACCAGTCGCGGATAGGGCGAAAGACTAAATCTCAACGGATCATCTTTATCTTCTGAATATTGATGCGTTTCGATGTTAGAAGACCCCACGGAGCGAAGACGGCTGATTTGGGGGGGTTTCGGGGGCAAATTTGGAAAAATCATTTTGGTCATAATTTGGACCAGTCGCGGATAGGGCGAAAGACTAAATCTCAACGGATCTTCTTTATCTTCTGAATATTGATGCGTTTGGATGTTAGAAGACCCCACGGAGCAAAGACGGCTGATTTGGGGGGGGGTTTCGGGGGCAAATTTGGAAAAATCATTTTGGTCATAATTTGGACCAGTCGCGGATAGGGCGAAAGACTAAATCTCAACGGATCTTCTTTATCTTCTGAATATTGATGCGTTTGGATGTTAGAAGACCCCACGGAGCAAAGACGGCTGATTTGGGGGGGGTTTCGGGGGCAAATTTGGAAAAATCATTTTGGTCATAATTTGGACCAGTCGCGGATAGGGCGAAAGACTAAATCTCAACGGATCTTCTTTATCTTCTGAATATTGATGCGTTTGGATGTTAGAAGACCCCACGGAGCGAAGACGGCTGATTTGGGGGGGGTTTCGGGGGCAAATTTGGAAAATCATTTTGGTCTTAATTTGGACCAGTCGCGGATAGGGCGAAAGACTAAATCTCAACGGATCTTCTTTATCTTCTGAATATTGATGCGTTTGGATGTTAGAAGACCCCACGGAGCAAAGACGGCTGATTTGGGGGGGGTTTCGGGGGCAAATTTGGAAAAATCATTTTGGTCATAATTTGGACCAGTCGCGGATAGGGCGAAAGACTAAATCTCAACGGATCTTCTTTATCTTCTGAATATTGATGCGTTTGGATGTTAGAAGACCCCACGGAGCGAAGACGGCTGATTTGGGGGGGGTTTCGGGGGCAAATTTGGAAAATCATTTTGGTCATAATTTGGACCAGTCGCGGATAGGGCGAAAGACTAAATCTCAACGGATCTTCTTTATCTTCTGAATATTGATGCGTTTGGATGTTAGAAGACCCCACGGAGCAAAGACGGCTGATTTGGGGGGGGTTTCGGGGGCAAATTTGGAAAAATCATTTTGGTCATAATTTGGACCAGTCGCGGATAGGGCGAAAGACTAAATCTCAACAGATCTTCTTTATCTTCTGAATATTGATGCGTTTGGATGTTAGAAGACCCCACGGAGCAAAGACGGCTGATTTGGGGGTGGTTTCGGGGGCAAATTTGGAAAAATCATTTTGGTCATAATTTGGACCAGTCGCGGATAGGGCGAAAGACTAAATCTCAACGGATCTTCATATCTTCTGAATATTGATGCGTTTGGATGTTAGAAGACCCCACGGAGCAAAGACGGCTGATTTGGGGGGGGGGTTTCGGGGGCAAATTTGGAAAAATCATTTTGGTCATAATTTGGACCAGTCGCGGATAGGGCGAAAGACTAAATTTCACCGGATCTTCTTTATCTTCTGAATATTGATGCGTTTGGATGTTAGAAGACCCCACGGAGCGAAGACGGCTGATTTGGGGGGGTTTCGGGGGCAAATTTGGAAAAATCATTTTGGTCATAATTTGGACCAGTCGCGGATAGGGCGAAAGACTAAATCTCAACGGATCTTCTTTATCTTCTGAATATTGATGCGTTTGGATGTTAGAAGACCCCACGGAGCGAAGACGGCTGATTTGGGGGGGGGTTTCGGGGGCAAATTTGGAAAAATCATTTTGGTCATAATTTGGACCAGTCGCGGATAGGGCGAAAGACTAAATCTCAACGGATCTTCTTTATCTTCTGAATATTGATGCGTTTGGATGTTAGAAGACCCCACGGAGCGAAGACGGCTGATTTGGGGGATGTTTCGGGGGCAAATTTGGAAAAATCATTTTGGTCATAATTTGGACCAGTCGCGGATAGGGCGAAAGACTAAATCTCAACGGATCTTCTTTATCTTCTGAATATTGATGCGTTTGGATGTTAGAAGACGCCACGGAGCGAAGACGGCTGATTTGGGGGGGGGTTTCGGGGGCAAATTTGGAAAAATCATTTTGGTCATAATTTGGACCAGTCGCGGATAGGGCGAAAGACTAAATCTCAACGGATCTTCTTTATCTTCTGAATATTGATGCGTTTGGATGTTAGAAGACCCCACGGAGCAAAGACGGCTGATTTGGGGGGGGTTTCGGGGGCAAATTTGGAAAAATCATTTTGGTCATAATTTGGACCAGTCGCGGATAGGGCGAAAGACTAAATCTCAACGGATCTTCTTTATCTTCTGAATATTGATGCGTTTGGATGTTAGAAGACCCCACGGAGCGAAGACGGCTGATTTGGGGGGGGTTTCGGGGGCAAATTTGGAAAATCATTTTGGTCATAATTTGGACCAGTCGCGGATAGGGCGAAAGACTAAATCTCAACGGATCTTCTTTATCTTCTGAATATTGATGCGTTTGGATGTTAGAAGACCCCACGGAGCAAAGACGGCTGATTTGGGGGGGGTTTCGGGGGCAAATTTGGAAAAATCATTTTGGTCATAATTTGGACCAGTCGCGGATAGGGCGAAAGACTAAATCTCAACAGATCTTCTTTATCTTCTGAATATTGATGCGTTTGGATGTTAGAAGACCCCACGGAGCAAAGACGGCTGATTTGGGGGTGGTTTCGGGGGCAAATTTGGAAAAATCATTTTGGTCATAATTTGGACCAGTCGCGGATAGGGCGAAAGACTAAATCTCAACAGATCTTCTTTATCTTCTGAATATTGATGCGTTTGGATGTTAGAAGACCCCACGGAGCAAAGACGGCTGATTTGGGGGGGGGGTTTCGGGGGCAAATTTGGAAAAATCATTTTGGTCATAATTTGGACCAGTCGCAGATAGGGCGAAAGACTAAATTTCACCGGATCTTCTTTATCTTCTGAATATTGATGCGTTTGGATGTTAGAAGACCCCACGGAGCAAAGACGGCTGTTTTGGGGGGGGTTTCGGGGGCAAATTTGGAAAATCATTTTGGTCATAATTTGGACCAGTCGCGGATAGGGCGAAAGACTAAATCTCAACGGATCTTCTTTATCTTATGAATATTGATGCGTTTGGATGTTAGAAGACCCCACGGAGCGAAGACGGCTGATTTGGGGGGGGGTTTCGGGGGCAAATTTGGAAAAATCATTTTGGTCATAATTTGGACCAGTCGCGGATAGGGCGAAAGACTAAATCTCAACGGATCTTCTTTATCTTCTGAATATTGATGCGTTTGGATGTTAGAAGACCCCACGGAGCGAAGACGGCTGATTTGGGGGGGGGGTTTCGGGGGCAAATTTGGAAAAATCATTTTGGTCATAATTTGGACCAGTCACGGATAGGGCGAAAGACTAAATCTCAACGGATCTTCTTTATCTTCTGAATATTGATGCGTTTGGATGTTAGAAGACCCCACGGAGCGAAGACGGCTGATTTGGGGGATGTTTCGGGGGCAAATTTGGAAAAATCATTTTGGTCATAATTTGGACCAGTCGCGGATAGGGCGAAAGACTAAATCTCAACGGATCATCTTTATCTTCTGAATATTGATGCGTTTCGATGTTAGAAGACCCCACGGAGCGAAGACGGCTGATTTGGGGGGGTTTCGGGGGCAAATTTGGAAAAATCATTTTGGTCATAATTTGGACCAGTCGCGGATAGGGCAAAGACTAAATCTCAACGGATCTTCTTTATCTTCTGAATATTGATGCGTTTGGATGTTAGAAGACCCCACGGAGCGAAGACGGCTGATTTGGGGGGGGGTTTCGGGGGCAAATTTGGAAAAATCATTTTGGTCATAATTTGGACCAGTCGCGGATAGGGCGAAAGACTAAATCTCAACGGATCTTCTTTATCTTCTGAATATTGATGCGTTTGGATGTTAGAAGACCCCACGGAGCAAAGACGGCTGATTTGGGGGGGGTTTCGGGGGCAAATTTGGAAAAATCATTTTGGTCATAATTTGGACCAGTCGCGGATAGGGCGAAAGACTAAATCTCAACGGATCTTCTTTATCTTCTGAATATTGATGCGTTTGGATGTTAGAAGACCCCACGGAGCGAAGACGGCTGATTTGGGGGGGGTTTCGGGGCAAATTTGGAAAATCATTTTGGTCATAATTTGGACCAGTCGCGGATAGGGCGAAAGACTAAATCTCAACGGATCTTCTTTATCTTCTGAATATTGATGCGTTTGGATGTTAGAAGACCCCACGGAGCAAAGACGGCTGATTTGGGGGGGGTTTCGGGGGCAAATTTGGAAAAATCATTTTGGTCATAATTTGGACCAGTCGCGGATAGGGCGAAAGACTAAATCTCAACAGATCTTCTTTATCTTCTGAATATTGATGCGTTTGGATGTTAGAAGACCCCACGGAGCAAAGACGGCTGATTTGGGGGTGGTTTCGGGGGCAAATTTGGAAAAATCATTTTGGTCATAATTTGGACCAGTCGCGGATAGGGCGAAAGACTAAATCTCAACGGATCTTCTTTATCTTCTGAATATTGATGCGTTTGGATGTTAGAAGACCCCACGGAGCGAAGACGGCTGATTTGGGGGGGGGTTTCGGGGGCAAATTTGGAAAAATCATTTTGGTCATAATTTGGACCAGTCGCGGATAGGGCGAAAGACTAAATCTCAACGGATCTTCTTTATCTTCTGAATATTGATGCGTTTGGATGTTAGAAGACCCCATGGAGCGAAGACGGCTGATTTGGGGGATGTTTCGGGGGCAAATTTTGAAAAATCATTTTGGTCATAATTTGGACCAGTCGCGGATAGGGCGAAAGACTAAATCTCAACGGATCATCTTTATCTTCTGAATATTGATGCGTTTCGATGTTAGAAGACCCCACGGAGCGAAGACGGCTGATTTGGGGGGGTTTCGGGGGCAAATTTGGAAAAATCATTTTGGTCATAATTTGGACCAGTCGCGGATAGGGCGAAAGACTAAATCTCAACGGATCTTCTTTATCTTCTGAATATTGATGCGTTTGGATGTTAGAAGACCCCACGGAGCAAAGACGGCTGATTTGGGGGGGGTTTCGGGGGCAAATTTGGAAAAATCATTTTGGTCATAATTTGGACCAGTCGCGGATAGGGCGAAAGACTAAATCTCAACGGATCTTCTTTATCTTCTGAATATTGATGCGTTTGGATGTTAGAAGACCCCACGGAGCGAAGACGGCTGATTTGGGGGGGGTTTCGGGGGCAAATTTGGAAAATCATTTTGGTCATAATTTGGACCAGTCGCGGATAGGGCGAAAGACTAAATCTCAACGGATCTTCTTTATCTTCTGAATATTGATGCGTTTGGATGTTAGAAGACCCCACGGAGCAAAGACGGCTGATTTGGGGGGGGTTTCGGGGGCAAATTTGGAAAAATCATTTTGGTCATAATTTGGACCAGTCGCGGATAGGGCGAAAGACTAAATCTCAACAGATCTTCTTTATCTTCTGAATATTGATGCGTTTGGATGTTAGAAGACCCCACGGAGCAAAGACGGCTGATTTGGGGGTGGTTTCGGGGGCAAATTTGGAAAAATCATTTTGGTCATAATTTGGACCAGTCGCGGATAGGGCGAAAGACTAAATCTCAACGGATCTTCTTTATCTTCTGAATATTGATGCGTTTGGATGTTAGAAGACCCCACGGAGCAAAGACGGCTGATTTGGGGGGGGGGTTTCGGGGGCAAATTTGGAAAAATCATTTTGGTCATAATTTGGACCAGTCGCGGATAGGGCGAAAGACTAAATTTCACCGGATCTTCTTTATCTTCTGAATATTGATGCGTTTGGATGTTAGAAGACCCCACGGAGCAAAGACGGCTGTTTTGGGGGGGGTTTCGGGGGCAAATTTGGAAAATCATTTTGGTCATAATTTGGACCAGTCGCGGATAGGGCGAAAGACTAAATCTCAACGGATCTTCTTTATCTTATGAATATTGATGCGTTTGGATGTTAGAAGACCCCACGGAGCGAAGATGGCTGATTTGGGGGGGGTTTCGGGGGCAAATTTGGAAAAATCATTTTGGTCATAATTTGGACCAGTCGCGGATAGGGCGAAAGACTAAATCTCAACGGATCTTCTTTATCTTCTGAATATTGATGCGTTTGGATGTTAGAAGACCCCACGGAGCGAAGACGGCTGATTTGGGGGGGGGTTTCGGGGGCAAATTTTGAAAAATCATTTTGGTCATAATTTGGACCAGTCGCGGATAGGGCGAAAGACTAAATCTCAACGGATCTTCTTTATCTTCTGAATATTGATGCGTTTGGATGTTAGAAGACCCCACGGAGCGAAGACGGCTGATTTGGGGGGGGGTTTCGGGGGCAAATTTGGAAAAATCATTTTGGTCATAATTTGGACCAGTCGCGGATAGGGCGAAAGACTAAATCTCAACGGATCTTCTTTATCTTCTGAATATTGATGCGTTTGGATGTTATAAGACCCCACGGAGCGAAGACGGCTGATTTGGGGGGGGTTTGGGGGGCAAATTTGGAAAAATCATTTTGGTCATAATTTGGACCAGTCGCGGATAGGGCGAAAGACTAAATCTCAACGGATCTTCTTTATCTTCTGAATATTGATGCGTTTGGATGTTAGAAGACCCCACGGAGCGAAGACGGCTGATTTTGGGGGGGGTTTCGGGGGCAAATTTGGAAAAATCATTTTGGTCATAATTTGGACCAGTCGCGGATAGGGCGAAAGACTAAATCTCAACGGATCATCTTTATCTTCTGAATATTGATGCGTTTCGATGTTAGAAGACCCCACGGAGCGAAGACGGCTGATTTGGGGGAGGTTTCGGGGGCAAATTTGGAAAAATCATTTTGGTCATAATTTGGACCAGTCGCGGATAGGGCGAAAGACTAAATCTCAACGGATCTTCTTTATCTTCTGAATATTGATGCGTTTGGATGTTAGAAGACCCCACGGAGCGAAGACGGCTGATTTTGGGGGGGGTTTCGGGGGCAAATTTGGAAAAATCATTTTGGTCATAATTTGGACCAGTCGCGGATAGGGCGAAAGACTAAATCTCAACGGATCATCTTTATCTTCTGAATATTGATGCGTTTCGATGTTAGAAGACCCCACGGAGCGAAGACGGCTGATTTGGGGGGGTTTCGGGGGCAAATTTGGAAAAATCATTTTGGTCATAATTTGGACCAGTCGCGGATAGGGCGAAAGACTAAATCTCAACGGATCTTCTTTATCTTCTGAATATTGATGTGTTTGGATGTTAGAAGACCCCACGGAGGGAAGACGGCTGATTTGGGGTGGGGGTTTCCGGGGCAAATTTGGAAAATCATTTTGGTCATAATTTGGACCAGTCGCGGATAGGGCGAAAGACTAAATCTCAACGGATCTTCTTTATCTTCTGAATATTGATGCGTTTGGATGTTAGAAGACCCCACGGAGCGAAGACGGCTGATTTGGGGGGGGTTTCGGGGGCAAATTTGGAAAAATCATTTTGGTCATAATTTGGACCAGTCGCGGATAGGGCGAAAGACTAAATCTCAACGGATCTTCTTTATCTTCTGAATATTGATGCGTTTGGATGTTAGAAGACCCCACGGAGCGAAGACGGCTGATTTGGGGGGGGTTTCGGGGGCAAATTTGGAAAAATCATTTTGGTCATAATTTGGACCAGTCGCGGATAGGGCGAAAGACTAAATCTCAACGGATCTTCTTTATCTTCTGAATATTGATGCGTTTGGATGTTAGAAGACCCCACGGAGCGAAGACGGCTGATTTGGGGGGGGGTTTCAAGGGCAAATTTGGAAAAATCATTTTGGTCATAATTTGGACCAGTCGCGGATAGGGCGAAAGACTAAATCTCAACGGATCTTCTTTATCTTCTGAATATTGATGCGTTTGGATGTTAGAAGACCCCACGGAGCGAAGACGGCTGATTTGGGGTGGGGGTTTCCGGGGCAAATTTGGAAAATCATTTTGGTCATAATTTGGACCAGTCGCGGATAGGGCGAAAGACTAAATCTCAACGGATCTTCTTTATCTTCTGAATATTGATGCGTTTGGATGTTAGAAGACCCCACGGAGCAAAGACGGCTGATTTGGGGGGGGTTTCGGGGGCAAATTTGGAAAAATCATTTTGGTCATAATTTGGACCAGTCGCGGATAGGGCGAAAGACTAAATCTCAACGGATCTTCTTTATCTTCTGAATATTGATGCGTTTGGATGTTAGAAGACCCCACGGAGCGAAGACGGCTGATTTGGGGGGGGGTTTCGGGGCAAATTTTGAAAAATCATTTTGGTCATAATTTGGACCAGTCGCGGATAGGGCGAAAGACTAAATCTCAACGGATCTTCTTTATCTTCTGAATATTGATGCGTTTGGATGTTAGAAGACCCCACGGAGCGAAGACGGCTGATTTGGGGGGGGGGTTTCGGGGGCAAATTTGGAAAAATCATTTTGGTCATAATTTGGACCAGTCGCGGATAGGGCGAAAGACTAAATCTCAACGGATCTTCTTTATCTCTGAATATTGATGCGTTTGGATGTTAGAAGACCCCACGGAGCGAAGACGGCTGATTTGGGGGATGTTTCGGGGGCAAATTTGGAAAAATCATTTTGGTCATAATTTGGACCAGTCGCGGATAGGGCGAAAGACTAAATCTCAACGGATCATCTTTATCTTCTGAATATTGATGCGTTTCGATGTTAGAAGACCCCTAGGAGCGAAGACGGCTGATTTGGGGGGGTTTCGGGGGCAAATTTGGAAAAATCATTTTGGTCATAATTTGGACCAGTCGCGGATAGGGCGAAAGACTAAATCTCAACGGATCTTCTTTATCTTCTGAATATTGATGCGTTTGGATGTTAGAAGACCCCACGGAGCGAAGACGGCTGATTTGGTGTGGGGGTTTCGGGGGCAAATTTGGAAAAATCATTTTGGTCATAATTTGGACCAGTCGCGGATAGGGCGAAAGACTAAATCTCAACGAATCTTCTTTATCTTCTGAATATTGATGCGTTTCGGAGCGAAGACGGCTGATTTGGGGGATGTTTCGGGGGCAAATTTGGAAAAATCATTTTGGTCATAATTTGGACGGAGCAAATTTGGAAAAATCATTTTGGTCATAATTTGGACCAGTCGCGGATAGGGCGAAAGACTAAATCTCAACGGATCTTCTTTATCTTCTGAATATTGATGCGTTTGGATGTTAGAAGACCCCACGGAGGGAAGACGGCTGATTTGGGGTGGGGGTTTCGGGGGCAAATTTGGAAAAATCATTTTGGTCATAATTTGGACCAGTCGCGGATAGGGCGAAAGACTAAATCTCAACGGATCTTCTTTATCTTCTGAATATTGATGCGTTTGGATGTTAGAAGACCCCACGGAGCGAAGACGGCTGATTTGGGGTGGGGGTTTCCGGGGCAAATTTGGAAAATCATTTTGGTCATAATTTGGACCAGTCGCGGATAGGGCGAAAGACTAAATCTCAACGGATCTTCTTTATCTTCTGAATATTGATGCGTTTGGATGTTAGAAGACCCCACGGAGCGAAGACGGCTGATTTGGGGGGGGTTTCGGGGGCAAATTTGGAAAAATCATTTTGGTCATAATTTGGACCAGTCGCGGATAGGGCGAAAGACTAAATCTCAACGGATCTTCTTTATCTTCTGAATATTGATGCGTTTGGATGTTAGAAGACCCCACGGAGCGAAGACGGCTGATTTGGGGGGGGTTTCGGGGGCAAATTTTGAAAAATCATTTTGGTCATAATTTGGACCAGTCGCGGATAGGGCGAAAGACTAAATCTCAACGGATCTTCTTTATCTTCTGAATATTGATGCGTTTGGATGTTAGAAGACCCCACGGAGCAAAGACGGCTGATTTGGGGGGGGGGTTTCGGGGGCAAATTTGGAAAAATCATTTTGGTCATAATTTGGACCAGTCGCGGATAGGGCGAAAGACTAAATCTCAACGGATCTTCTTTATCTTCTGAATATTGATGCGTTTGGATGTTAGAAGACCCCACGGAGCGAAGACGGCTGATTTGGGGGATGTTTCGGGGGCAAATTTGGAAAAATCATTTTGGTCATAATTTGGACCAGTCGCGGATAGGGCGAAAGACTAAATCTCAACGGATCATCTTTATCTTCTGAATATTGATGCGTTTCGATGTTAGAAGACCCCTAGGAGCGAAGACGGCTGATTTGGGGGGGTTTCGGGGGCAAATTTGGAAAAATCATTTTGGTCATAATTTGGACCAGTCGCGGATAGGGCGAAAGACTAAATCTCAACGGATCTTCTTTATCTTCTGAATATTGATGCGTTTGGATGTTAGAAGACCCCACGGAGCGAAGACGGCTGATTTGGTGTGGGGGTTTCGGGGGCAAATTTGGAAAAATCATTTTGGTCATAATTTGGACCAGTCGCGGATAGGGCGAAAGACTAAATCTCAACGAATCTTCTTTATCTTCTGAATATTGATGCGTTTCGGAGCGAAGACGGCTGATTTGGGGGATGTTTCGGGGGCAAATTTGGAAAAATCATTTTGGTCATAATTTGGACGGAGCAAATTTGGAAAAATCATTTTGGTCATAATTTGGACCAGTCGCGGATAGGGCGAAAGACTAAATCTCAATGGATCATCTTTATCTTCTGAATATTGATGCGTTTCGATGTTAGAAGACCCCACGGAGCGAAGACGGCTGATTTGGGGGGGTTTCGGGGGCAAATTTGGAAAAATCATTTTGGTCATAATTTGGACCAGTCGCGGATAGGGCGAAAGACTAAATCTCAACGGATCTTCTTTATCTTCTGAATATTGATGCGTTTGGATGTTAGAAGACCCCACGGAGGGAAGACGGCTGATTTGGGGTGGGGGTTTCGGGGGCAAATTTGGAAAAATCATTTTGGTCATAATTTGGACCAGTCGCGGATAGGGCGAAAGACTAAATCTCAACGGATCTTCTTTATCTTCTGAATATTGATGCGTTTGGATGTTAGAAGACCCCATGGAGCAAAAACGGCTGATTTGGGGGAGGTTTCGGGGGCAAATTTGGAAAAATCATTTTGGTCATAATTTGGACCAGTCGCGGATAGGGCGAAAGACTAAATCTCAACAGATCTTCTTTATCTTCTGAATATTGATGCGTTTCGATGTTAGAAGACCCCACGGAGCAAAGACGGCTGATTTGGGGGGGTTTCGGGGGCAAATTTGGAAAAATCATTTTGGTCATAATTTGGACCAGTCGCGGATAGGGCGAAAGACTAAATCTCAAAGGATCTTCTTTATCTTCTGAATATTGATGCGTTTGGATGTTAGAAGACCCCACGGAGCGAAGATGGCTGATTTGGGGGGGGTTTCGGGGGCAAATTTTGAAAAATCATTTTGGTCATAATTTGGACCAGTCGCGGATAGGGCGAAAGACTAAATCTCAACGGATCTTCTTTATCTTCTGAATATTGATGCGTTTGGATGTTAGAAGACCCCACGGAGCGAAGACGGCTGATTTGGGGGAGGTTTCGGGGGCAAATTTGGAAAAATCATTTTGGTCATAATTTGGACCAGTCGCGGATAGGGCGAAAGACTAAATCTCAACGGATCTTCTTTATATTCTGAATATTGATGCGTTTCGATGTTAGAAGACCCCACGGAGCGAAGACGGCTGATTTGGGGGGGTTTCGGGGGCAAATTTTGAAAAATCATTTTGGTCATAATTTGGACCAGTCGCGGATAGGGCGAAAGACTAAATCTCAACGGATCTTCTTTATCTTCTGAATATTGATGCGTTTGGATGTTAGAAGACCCCACGGAGCGAAGACGGCTGATTTGGGGGAGGTTTCGGGGGCAAATTTGGAAAAATCATTTTGGTCATAATTTGGACCAGTCGCGGATAGGGCGAAAGACTAAATCTCACCGGATCTTCATTATCTTCTGAATATTGATGCGTTTGGATGTTAGAAGACCCCACGGAGCGAAGACGGCTGATTTGGGGGGGGTTTCGGGGGCAAATTTGGAAAATCATTTTGGTCATAATTTGGACCAGTCGCGGATAGGGCGAAAGACTAAATCTCAACGGATCTTCTTTATCTTCTGAATATTGATGCGTTTGGATGTTAGAAGACCCCACGGAGCGAAGACGGCTGATTTGGGGGGGGTTTCGGGGGCAAATTTGGAAAAATCATTTTGGTCATAATTTGGACCAGTCGCGGATAGGGCGAAAGACTAAATCTCAACGGATCTTCTTTATCTTCTGAATATTGATGCGTTTGGATGTTAGAAGACCCCACGGAGCAAAGACGGCTGATTTGGGGGTGGTTTTTGGGGCAAATTTGGAAAAATCATTTTCGTCATAATTTGGACCAGTCGCGGATAGGGCGAAAGACTAAATCTCAACGGATCTTCTTTATCTTCTGAATATTGATGCGTTTGGATGTTAGAAGACCCCACGGAGCGAAGACGGCTGATTTGGGGGGGGTTTCGGGGGCAAATTTGGAAAAATCATTTTAATCATAATTTGGACCAGTCGCGGATAGGGCGAAAGACTAAATCTCAACGGATCTTCTTTATCTTCTGAATATTGATGCGTTTGGATGTTAGAAGACCCCACGGAGCGAAGACGGCTGATTTGGGGGGGGGGGTTTAGGGGGCAAATTTTGAAAAATCATTTTGGTCATAATTTGGACCAGTCGCGGATAGGGCGAAAGACTAAATCTCAACGGATCTTCTTTATCTTCTGAATATTGATGCGTTTGGATGTTAGAAGACCCCACGGAGCGAAGACGGCTGATTTGGGGGAGGTTTCGGGGGCAAATTTGGAAAAATCATTTTGGTCATAATTTGGACCAGTCGCGGATAGGGCGAAAGACTAAATCTCAACGGATCATCTTTATCTTCTGAATATTGATGCGTTTCGATGTTAGAAGACCCCACGGAGCGAAGACGGCTGATTTGGGGGGGTTTCGGGGGCAAATTTTGAAAAATCATTTTGGTCATAATTTGGACCAGTCGCGGATAGGGCGAAAGACTAAATCTCAACGGATCTTCTTTATCTTCTGAATATTGATGCGTTTGGATGTTAGAAGACCCCACGGAGCGAAGACGGCTGATTTGGGGGAGGTTTCGGGGGCAAATTTGGAAAAATCATTTTGGTCATAATTTGGACCAGTCGCGGATAGGGCGAAAGACTAAATCTCACCAGATCTTCATTATCTTCTGAATATTGATGCGTTTGGATGTTAGAAGACCCCACGGAGCAAAGACGGCTGATTGGGGGGGGTTTCGGGGGCAAATTTGGAAAATCATTTTGGTCATAATTTGGACCAGTCGCGGATAGGGCGAAAGACTAAATCTCAACGGATCTTCTTTATCTTCTGAATATTGATGCGTTTGGATGTTAGAAGACCCCACGGAGCGAAGACGGCTGATTTGGGGGGGGTTTCGGGGGCAAATTTGGAAAAATCATTTTGGTCATAATTTGGACCAGTCGCGGATAGGGCGAAAGACTAAATCTCAACGGATCTTCTTTATCTTCTGAATATTGATGCGTTTGGATGTTAGAAGACCCCACGGAGCAAAGACGGCTGATTTGGGGGTGGTTTCGGGGGCAAATTTGGAAAAATCATTTTCGTCATAATTTGGACCAGTCGCGGATAGGGCGAAAGACTAAATCTCAACGGATCTTCTTTATCTTCTGAATATTGATGCGTTTGGATGTTAGAAGACCCCACGGAGCGAAGACGGCTGATTTGGGGGGGGTTTCGGGGGCAAATTTGGAAAAATCATTTTAATCATAATTTGGACCAGTCGCGGATAGGGCGAAAGACTAAATCTCAACGGATCTTCTTTATCTTCTGAATATTGATGCGTTTGGATGTTAGAAGACCCCACGGAGCGAAGACGGCTGATTTGGGGGGCGGGTTTCGGGGGCAAATTTTGAAAAATCATTTTGGTCATAATTTGGACCAGTCGCGGATAGGGCGAAAGACTAAATCTCAACGGATCTTCTTTATCTTCTGAATATTGATGCGTTTGGATGTTAGAAGACCCCACGGAGCAAAGACGGCTGATTTGGGGGAGGTTTCGGGGGCAAATTTGGAAAAATCATTTTGGTCATAATTTGGACCAGTCGCGGATAGGGCGAAAGACTAAATCTCAACGGATCTTCTTTATCTTCTGAATATTGATGTGTTTGGATGTTAGAAGACCCCACGGAGGGAAGACGGCTGATTTGGGGTGGGGGTTTCGGGGGCAAATTTGGAAAAATCATTTTGGTCATAATTTGGACCAGTCGCGGATAGGGCGAAAGACTAAATCTCAACGGATCTTCTTTATCTTCTGAATATTGATGCGTTTGGATGTTAGAAGACCCCATGGAGCAAAAACGGCTGATTTGGGGGAGGTTTCGGGGGCAAATTTGGAAAAATCATTTTGGTCATAATTTGGACCAGTCGCGGATAGGGCGAAAGACTAAATCTCAACAGATCTTCTTTATCTTCTGAATATTGATGCGTTTCGATGTTAGAAGACCCCACAGAGCGAAGACGGCTGATTTGGGGGGGTTTCGGGGGCAAATTTGGAAAAATCATTTTGGTCATAATTTGGACCAGTCGCGGATAGGGCGAAAGACTAAATCTCAAAGGATCTTCTTTATCTTCTGAATATTGATGCGTTTGGATGTTAGAAGACCCCACGGAGCGAAGACGGCTGATTTGGGGTGGGGGTTTCGGGGGCAAATTTCGAAAAATCATTTTGGTCATAATTTGGACCAGTCGCGGATAGGGCGAAAGACTAAATCTCAACGGATCTTCTTTATCTTCTGAATATTGATGCGTTTGGATGTTAGAAGACCCCACGGAGCGAAGACGGCTGATTTGGGGGAGGTTTCGGGGGCAAATTTGGAAAAATCATTTTGGTCATAATTTGGACCAGTTGCGGATAGGGCGAAAGACTAAATCTCAACGGATCTTCTTTATATTCTGAATATTGATGCGTTTCGATGTTAGAAGACCCCACGGAGTGAAGACGGCTGATTTGGGGGGGTTTCGGGGGCAAATTTTGAAAAATCATTTTGGTCATAATTTGGACCAGTCGCGGATAGGGCGAAAGACTAAATCTCAACGGATCATCTTTATCTTCTGAATATTGATGCGTTTCGATGTTAGAAGACCCCACGGAGCAAAGACGGCTGATTTGGGGGGGATTCGGGGGCAAATTTTGAAAAATCATTTTGGTCATAATTTGGACCAGTCGCGGATAGGGCGAAAGACTAAATCTCAACGGATCTTCTTTATCTTCTGAATATTGATGCGTTTGGATGTTAGAAGACCCCACGGAGCGAAGACGGCTGATTTGGGGGAGGTTTCGGGGGCAAATTTGGAAAAATCATTTTGGTCATAATTTGGACCAGTCGCGGATAGGGCGAAAGACTAAATCTCACCAGATCTTCATTATCTTCTGAATATTGATGCGTTTGGATGTTAGAAGACCCCACGGAGCAAAGACGGCTGATTTGGGGGGGGGTTTCGGGGGCAAATTTGGAAAATCATTTTGGTCATAATTTGGACCAGTCGCGGATAGGGCGAAAGACTAAATCTCAACGGATCTTCTTTATCTTCTGAATATTGATGCGTTTGGATGTTAGAAGACCCCACGGAGCGAAGACGGCTGATTTGGGGGGGGTTTCGGGGGCAAATTTGGAAAAATCATTTTGGTCATAATTTGGACCAGTCGCGGATAGGGCGAAAGACTAAATCTCAACGGATCTTCTTTATCTTCTGAATATTGATGCGTTTGGATGTTAGAAGACCCCACGGAGCAAAGACGGCTGATTTGGGGGTGGTTTCGGGGGCAAATTTGGAAAAATCATTTTCGTCATAATTTGGACCAGTCGCGGATAGGGCGAAAGACTAAATCTCAACGGATCTTCTTTATCTTCTGAATATTGATGCGTTTGGATGTTAGAAGACCCCACGGAGCAAAGACGGCTGATTTGGGGGGGGTTTCGGGGGCAAATTTGGAAAAATCATTTTAATCATAATTTGGACCAGTCGCGGATAGGGCGAAAGACTAAATCTCAACGGATCTTCTTTATCTTCTGAATATTGATGCGTTTGGATGTTAGAAGACCCCACAGAGCGAAGACGGCTGATTTGGGGGGGGGGTTTCGGGGGCAAATTTTGAAAAATCATTTTGGTCATAATTTGGACCAGTCGCGGATAGGGCGAAAGACTAAATCTCAACGGATCTTCTTTATCTTCTGAATATTGATGCGTTTGGATGTTAGAAGACCCCACGGAGCGAAGACGGCTGATTTGGGGGAGGTTTCGGGGGCAAATTTGGAAAAATCATTTTGGTCATAATTTGGACCAGTCGCGGATAGGGCGAAAGACTAAATCTCAACGGATCATCTTTATCTTCTGAATATTGATGCGTTTCGATGTTAGAAGACCCCACGGAGCGAAGACGGCTGATTTGGGGGGGTTTCGGGGGCAAATTTGGAAAAATCATTTTGGTCATAATTTGGACCAGTTGCGGATAGGGCGAAAGACTAAATCTCAACGGATCTTCTTTATCTTCTGAATATTGATGTGTTTGGATGTTAGAAGACCCCATGGAGGGAAGACGGCTGATTTGGGGTGGGGGTTTCGGGGGCAAATTTGGAAAAATCATTTTGGTCATAATTTGGACCAGTCGCGGATAGGGCGAAAGACTAAATCTCAACGGATCTTCTTTATCTTCTGAATATTGATGCGTTTGGATGTTAGAAGACCCCATGGAGCAAAAACGGCTGATTTGGGGGAGGTTTCGGGGGCAAATTTGGAAAAATCATTTTGGTCATAATTTGGACCAGTCGCGGATAGGGCGAAAGACTAAATCTCAACAGATCTTCTTTATCTTCTGAATATTGATGCGTTTCGATGTTAGAAGACCCCACGGAGCGAAGACGGCTGATTTGGGGGGGTTTCGGGGGCAAATTTGGAAAAATCATTTTGGTCATAATTTGGACCAGTCGCGGATAGGGCGAAAGACTAAATCTCAAAGGATCTTCTTTATCTTCTGAATATTGATGCGTTTGGATGTTAGAAGACCCCACGGAGCAAAGACGGCTGATTTGGGGTGGGGGTTTCGGGGGCAAATTTCGAAAAATCATTTTGGTCATAATTTGGACCAGTCGCGGATAGGGCGAAAGACTAAATCTCAACGGATCTTCTTTATCTTCTGAATATTGATGCGTTTGGATGTTAGAAGACCCCACGGAGCGAAGACGGCTGATTTGGGGGAGGTTTCGGGGGCAAATTTGGAAAAATCATTTTGGTCATAATTTGGACCAGTTGCGGATAGGGCGAAAGACTAAATCTCAACGGATCTTCTTTATATTCTGAATATTGATGCGTTTCGATGTTAGAAGACCCCACGGAGTGAAGACGGCTGATTTGGGGGGGTTTCGGGGGCAAATTTTGAAAAATCATTTTGGTCATAATTTGGACCAGTCGCGGATAGGGCGAAAGACTAAATCTCAACGGATCTTCTTTATCTTCTGAATATTGATGCGTTTGAATGTTAGAAGACCCCACGGAGCAAAGACGGCTGATTTGGGGGAGGTTTCGGGGGCAAATTTGGAAAAATCATTTTGGTCAAAATTTGGACCAGTCGCGGATAGGGCGAAAGACTAAATCTCACCGGATCTTCATTATCTTTTGAATATTGATGCGTTTGGATGTTAGAAGACCCCACGGAGCGAAGACGGCTGATTTGGGGGGGGTTTCGGGGGCAAATTTGGAAAATCATTTTGGTCATAATTTGGACCAGTCGCGGATAGGGCGAAAGACTAAATCTCAACGGATCTTCTTTATCTTCTGAATATTGATGCGTTTGGATGTTAGAAGACCCCACGGAGCGAAGACGGCTGATTTGGGGGGGGGTTTCGGGGGCAAATTTGGAAAAATCATTTTGGTCATAATTTGGACCAGTCGCGGATAGGGCGAAAGACTAAATCTCAACGGATCTTCTTTATCTTCTGAATATTGATGCGTTTGGATGTTAGAAGACCCCACGGAGCGAAGACGGCTGATTTGGGGGAGGTTTCGGGGGCAAATTTGGAAAAATCATTTTGGTCATAATTTGGACCAGTTGCGGATAGGGCGAAAGACTAAATCTCAACGGATCTTCTTTATATTCTGAATATTGATGCGTTTCGATGTTAGAAGACCCCACGGAGTGAAGACGGCTGATTTGGGGGGGTTTCGGGGGCAAATTTTGAAAAATCATTTTGGTCATAATTTGGACCAGTCGCGGATAGGGCGAAAGACTAAATCTCAACGGATCTTCTTTATCTTCTGAATATTGATGCGTTTGGATGTTAGAAGACCCCACGGAGCGAAGACGGCTGATTTGGGGGAGGTTTCGGGGGCAAATTTGGAAAAATCATTTTGGTCATAATTTGGACCAGTCGCGGATAGGGCGAAAGACTAAATCTCAACGGATCATCTTTATCTTCTGAATATTGATGCGTTTCGATGTTAGAAGACCCCACGGAGCAAAGACGGCTGATTTGGGGGGGTTTCGGGGGCAAATTTTGAAAAATCATTTTGGTCATAATTTGGACCAGTCGCGGATAGGGCGAAAGACTAAATCTCAACGGATCTTCTTTATCTTCTGAATATTGATGCGTTTGGATGTTAGAAGACCCCACGGAGCGAAGACGGCTGATTTGGGGGAGGTTTCGGGGGCAAATTTGGAAAAATCATTTTGGTCATAATTTGGACCAGTCGCGGATAGGGCGAAAGACTAAATCTCACCAGATCTTCATTATCTTCTGAATATTGATGCGTTTGGATGTTAGAAGACCCCACGGAGCAAAGACGGCTGATTTGGGGGGGGTTTCGGGGGCAAATTTGGAAAATCATTTTGGTCATAATTTGGACCAGTCGCGGATAGGGCGAAAGACTAAATCTCAACGGATCTTCTTTATCTTCTGAATATTGATGCGTTTGGATGTTAGAAGACCCCACGGAGCGAAGACGGCTGATTTGGGGGGGGTTTCGGGGGCAAATTTGGAAAAATCATTTTGGTCATAATTTGGACCAGTCGCGGATAGGGCGAAAGACTAAATCTCAACGGATCTTCTTTATCTTCTGAATATTGATGCGTTTGGATGTTAGAAGACCCCACGGAGCAAAGACGGCTGATTTGGGGGTGGTTTCGGGGGCAAATTTGGAAAAATCATTTTCGTCATAATTTGGACCAGTCGCGGATAGGGCGAAAGACTAAATCTCAACGGATCTTCTTTATCTTCTGAATATTGATGCGTTTGGATGTTAGAAGACCCCACGGAGCAAAGACGGCTGATTTGGGGGGGGGGTTTTGGAAAAATCATTTTAATCATAATTTGGACCAGTCGCGGATAGGGCGAAAGACTAAATCTCAACGGATCTTCTTTATCTTCTGAATATTGATGCGTTTGGATGTTAGAAGACCCCACAGAGCGAAGACGGCTGATTTGGGGGGGGGGTTTCGGGGGCAAATTTTGAAAAATCATTTTGGTCATAATTTGGACCAGTCGCGGATAGGGCGAAAGACTAAATCTCAACGGATCTTCTTTATCTTCTGAATATTGATGCGTTTGGATGTTAGAAGACCCCACGGAGCGAAGACGGCTGATTTGGGGGAGGTTTCGGGGGCAAATTTGGAAAAATCATTTTGGTCATAATTTGGACCAGTCGCGGATAGGGCGAAAGACTAAATCTCAACGGATCATCTTTATCTTCTGAATATTGATGCGTTTCGATGTTAGAAGACCCCACGGAGCGAAGACGGCTGATTTGGGGGGGTTTCGGGGGCAAATTTGGAAAAATCATTTTGGTCATAATTTGGACCAGTCGCGGATAGGGCGAAAGACTAAATCTCAACAGATCTTCTTTATCTTCTGAATATTGATGCGTTTCGATGTTAGGAGACCCCACGGAGCGAAGACGGCTGATTTGGGGGGGTTTCGGGGGCAAATTTGGAAAAATCATTTTGGTCATAATTTGGACCAGTCGCGGATAGGGCGAAAGACTAAATCTCAAAGGATCTTCTTTATCTTCTGAATATTGATGCGTTTGGATGTTAGAAGACCCCACGGAGCAAAGACGGCTGATTTGGGGTGGGGGTTTCGGGGGCAAATTTCGAAAAATCATTTTGGTCATAATTTGGACCAGTCGCGGATAGGGCGAAAGACTAAATCTCAACGGATCTTCTTTATCTTCTGAATATTGATGCGTTTGGATGTTAGAAGACCCCACGGAGCGAAGACGGCTGATTTGGGGGAGGTTTCGGGGGCAAATTTGGAAAAATCATTTTGGTCATAATTTGGACCAGTTGCGGATAGGGCGAAAGACTAAATCTCAACGGATCTTCTTTATATTCTGAATATTGATGCGTTTCGATGTTAGAAGACCCCACGGAGCAAAGACGGCTGATTTGGGGTGGGGGTTTCGGGGGCAAATTTGGAAAAATCATTTTGGTCATAATTTGGACCAGTCGCGGATAGGGCGAAAGACTAAATCTCAACGGATCTTCTTTATCTTCTGAATATTGATGCGTTTGGATGTTAGAAGACCCCATGGAGCAAAAACGGCTGATTTGGGGGAGGTTTCGGGGGCAAATTTGGAAAAATCATTTTGGTCATAATTTGGACCA
Organism: Lytechinus pictus; assembly: GCF_037042905.1. Classification (NCBI taxonomy): domain Eukaryota; kingdom Metazoa; phylum Echinodermata; class Echinoidea; order Temnopleuroida; family Toxopneustidae; genus Lytechinus; species Lytechinus pictus. The sequence goes on along the minus strand of NW_026974227.1, from coordinate 12,225 downwards.
GTCGCAGATAGGGCGAAAGACTAAATCTCAACGGATCTTCTTTATCTTCTGAATATTGATGCGTTTCGATGTTAGAAGACCCCACGGAGCGAAGACGGCTGATTTGGGGGGGTTTCGGGGGCAAATTTGGAAAAATCATTTTGGTCATAATTTGGACCAGTCGCGGATAGGGCGAAAGACTAAATCTCAACGGATCTTCTTTATCTTCTGAATATTGATGCGTTTGGATGTTAGAAGACCCCACGGAGCGAAGACGGCAGATTTGGGGGGGGGGTTTCGGGGGCAAATTTGGAAAAATCATTTTGGTCATAATTTGGACCAGTCGCGGATAGGGCGAAAGACTAAATCTCAACGGATCTTCTTTATCTTCTGAATATTGATGCGTTTGGATGTTAGAAGACCCCACGGAGCGAAGACGGCTGATTTGGGGGGGGTTTCGGGGGCAAATTTGGAAAAATCATTTTTGTCATAATTTGGACCAGTCGCGGATAGGGCGAAAGACTAAATCTCAACGGATCTTCTTTATCTTCTGAATATTGATGCGTTTGGATGTTAGAAGACCCCACGGAGCGAAGACGGCTGATTTGGGGGAGGTTTCGGGGGCAAATTTGGAAAAATCATTTTGGTCATAATTTGGACAAGTCGCGGATAGGGCGAAAGACTAAATCTCAACGGATCTTCTTTATCTTCTGAATATTGATGCGTTTGGATGTTAGAAGACCCCACGGAGCGAAGACGGCTGATTTGGGGGAGGTTTCGGGGGCAAATTTGGAAAAATCATTTTGGTCATAATTTGGACCAGTCGCGGATAGGGCGAAAGACTAAATCTCAACGGATCTTCTTTATCTTCTGAATATTGATGCGTTTGGATGTTAGAAGACCCCACGGAGCAAAGACGGCTGATTTGGGGTGGGGGTTTCGGGGGCAAATTTCGAAAAATCATTTTGGTCATAATTTGGACCAGTCGCGGATAGGGCGAAAGACTAAATCTCAACGGATCTTCTTTATCTTCTGAATATTGATGCGTTTGGATGTTAGAAGACCCCACGGAGCAAAGACGGCTGATTTGGGGTGGGGGTTTCGGGGGCAAATTTGGAAAAATCATTTTGGTCATAATTTGGACCAGTCGCGGATAGGGCGAAAGACTAAATCTCAACGGATCTTCTTTATCTTCTGAATATTGATGCGTTTGGATGTTAGAAGACCCCATGGAGCAAAAACGGCTGATTTGGGGGAGGTTTCGGGGGCAAATTTGGAAAAATCATTTTGGTCATAATTTGGACCAGTCGCAGATAGGGCGAAAGACTAAATCTCAACGGATCTTCTTTATCTTCTGAATATTGATGCGTTTCGATGTTAGAAGACCCCACGGAGCGAAGACGGCTGATTTGGGGGGGTTTCGGGGGCAAATTTGGAAAAATCATTTTGGTCATAATTTGGACCAGTCGCGGATAGGGCGAAAGACTAAATCTCAACGGATCTTCTTTATCTTCTGAATATTGATGCGTTTGGATGTTAGAAGACCCCACGGAGCGAAGACGGCTGATTTGGGGAGGTTTCGGGGGCAAATTTGGAAAAATCATTTTGGTCATAATTTGGACCAGTCGCGGATAGGGCGAAAGACTAAATCTCAACGGATCTTCTTTATCTTCTGAATATTGATGCGTTTGGATGTTAGAAGACCCCACGGAGCGAAGACGGCTGATTTGGGGGAGGTTTCGGGGGCAAATTTGGAAAAATCATTTTGGTCATAATTTGGACCAGTCGCGGATAGGGCAAAAGACTAAATCTCAACGGATCTTCTTTATCTTCTGAATATTGATGCGTTTGGATGTTAGAAGACCCCATGGAGCAAAAACGGCTGATTTGGGGGAGGTTTCGGGGGCAAATTTGGAAAAATCATTTTGGTCATAATTTGGACCAGTCGCAGATAGGGCGAAAGACTAAATCTCAACGGATCTTCTTTATCTTCTGAATATTGATGCCTTTCGATGTTAGAAGACCCCACGGAGCGAAGACGGCTGATTTGGGGGGGTTTCGGGGGCAAATTTGGAAAAATCATTTTGGTCATAATTTGGACCAGTCGCGGATAGGGCGAAAGACTAAATCTCAACGGATCTTCTTTATCTTCTGAATATTGATGCGTTTGGATGTTAGAAGACCCCACGGAGCGAAGACGGCAGATTTGGGGGGGGGTTTCGGGGGCAAATTTGGAAAAATCATTTTGGTCATAATTTGGACCAGTCGCGGATAGGGCGAAAGACTAAATCTCAACGGATCTTCTTTATCTTCTGAATATTGATGCGTTTGGATGTTAGAAGACCCCACGGAGCGAAGACGGCTGATTTGGGGGGGGTTTCGGGGGCAAATTTGGAAAAATCATTTTTGTCATAATTTGGACCAGTCGCGGATAGGGCGAAAGACTAAATCTCAACGGATCTTCTTTATCTTCTGAATATTGATGCGTTTGGATGTTAGAAGACCCCACGGAGCGAAGACGGCTGATTTGTGGGAGGTTTCGGGGGCAAATTTGGAAAAATCATTTTGGTCATAATTTGGACAAGTCGCGGATAGGGCGAAAGACTAAATCTCAACGGATCTTTTTTATCTTCTGAATATTGATGCGTTTGGATGTTAGAAGACCCCACGGAGCGAAGACGGCTGATTTGGGGGAGGTTTCGGGGGCAAATTTGGAAAAATCATTTTGGTCATAATTTGGACCAGTCGCGGATAGGGCGAAAGACTAAATCTCAACGGATCTTCTTTATCTTCTGAATATTGATGCGTTTGGATGTTAGAAGACCCCACGGAGCAAAGACGGCTGATTTGGGGTGGGGGTTTCGGGGGCAAATTTCGAAAAATCATTTTGGTCATAATTTGGACCAGTCGCGGATAGGGCGAAAGACTAAATCTCAACGGATCTTCTTTATCTTCTGAATATTGATGCGTTTGGATGTTAGAAGACCCCACGGAGCAAAGACGGCTGATTTGGGGTGGGGGTTTCGGGGGCAAATTTGGAAAAATCATTTTGGTCATAATTTGGACCAGTCGCGGATAGGGCGAAAGACTAAATCTCAACGGATCTTCTTTATCTTCTGAATATTGATGCGTTTGGATGTTAGAAGACCCCATGGAGCAAAAACGGCTGATTTGGGGGAGGTTTCGGGGGCAAATTTGGAAAAATCATTTTGGTCATAATTTGGACCAGTCGCAGATAGGGCGAAAGACTAAATCTCAACGGATCTTCTTTATCTTCTGAATATTGATGCGTTTCGATGTTAGAAGACCCCACGGAGCGAAGACGGCTGATTTGGGGGGGTTTCGGGGGCAAATTTGGAAAAATCATTTTGGTCATAATTTGGACCAGTCGCGGATAGGGCGAAAGACTAAATCTCAACGGATCTTCTTTATCTTCTGAATATTGATGCGTTTGGATGTTAGAAGACCCCACGGAGCGAAGAGGGCAGATTTGGGGGGGTTTCGGGGGCAAATTTGGAAAAATCATTTTGGTCATAATTTGGACCAGTCGCGGATAGGGCGAAAGACTAAATCTCAACGGATCTTCTTTATCTTCTGAATATTGATGCGTTTGGATGTTAGAAGACCCCACGGAGCGAAGACGGCTGATTTGGGGGGGGGGTTTCGGGGGCAAATTTGGAAAAATCATTTTTGTCATAATTTGGACCAGTCGCGGATAGGGCGAAAGACTAAATCTCAACGGATCTTCTTTATCTTCTGAATATTGATGCGTTTGGATGTTAGAAGACCCCACGGAGCGAAGACGGCTGATTTGGGGGAGGTTTCGGGGGCAAATTTGGAAAAATCATTTTGGTCATAATTTGGACCAGTCGCGGATAGGGCGAAAGACTAAATCTCAACGGATCTTCTTTATCTTCTGAATATTGATGCGTTTGGATGTTAGAAGACCCCACGGAGCAAAGACGGCTGATTTGGGGTGGGGGTTTCGGGGGCAAATTTCGAAAAATCATTTTGGTCATAATTTGGACCAGTCGCGGATAGGGCGAAAGACTAAATCTCAACGGATCTTCTTTATCTTCTGAATATTGATGCGTTTGGATGTTAGAAGACCCCACGGAGCGAAGACGGCTGATTTGGGGTGGGGGTTTCGGGGGCAAATTTGGAAAAATCATTTTGGTCATAATTTGGACCAGTCGCGGATAGGGCGAAAGACTAAATCTCAAAGGATCTTCTTTATCTTCCGAATATTGATGCGTTTGGATGTTAGAAGACCCCACGGAGCGAAGATGGCTGATTTGGGGGGGGTTTCGGGGGCAAATTTGGAAAAATCATTTTGGTCATAATTTGGACCAGTCGCGGATAGGGCGAAAGACTAAATCTCAACGGATCTTCTTTATCTTCTGAATATTGATGCGTTTGGATGTTAGAAGACCCCACGGAGCGAAGACGGCTGATTTGGGGGGGGGGTTTCGGGGGCAAATTTGGAAAAATCATTTTGGTCATAATTTGGACCAGTTGCGGATAGGGCGAAAGACTAAATCTCACCAGATCTTCTTTATCTTCTGAATATTGATGCGTTTGGATGTTAGAAGACCCCACGGAGCAAAGACGGCTGATTTGGGGTGGGGGTTTCGGGGGCAAATTTCGAAAAATCATTTTGGTCATAATTTGGACCAGTCGCGGATAGGGCGAAAGACTAAATCTCAACGGATCTTCTTTATCTTCTGAATATTGATGCGTTTGGATGTTAGAAGACCCCACGGAGCGAAGACGGCTGATTTGGGGTGGGGGTTTCGGGGGCAAATTTGGAAAAATCATTTTGGTCATAATTTGGACCAGTCGCGGATAGGGCGAAAGACTAAATCTCAAAGGATCTTCTTTATCTTCTGAATATTGATGCGTTTGGATGTTAGAAGACCCCACGGAGCAAAGATGGCTGATTTGGGGGGGGGTTTCGGGGGCAAATTTGGAAAAATCATTTTGGTCATAATTTGGACCAGTCGCGGATAGGGCGAAAGACTAAATCTCAACGGATCTTCTTTATCTTCTGAATATTGATGCGTTTGGATGTTAGAAGACCCCACGGAGCGAAGACGGCTGATTTGGGGGGGGGTTTCGGGGGCAAATTTGGAAAAATCATTTTGGTCATAATTTGGACCAGTTGCGGATAGGGCGAAAGACTAAATCTCAACGGATCTTCTTTATCTTCTGAATATTGATGCGTTTGGATGTTAGAAGACCCCACGGAGCGAAGACGGCTGATTTGGGGGGGGGTTTCGGGGGCAAATTTGGAAAAATCATTTTGGTCATAATTTGGACCAGTCGCGGATAGGGCGAAAGACTTAATCTCAACGGATCTTCTTTATCTTCTGAATATTGATGCGCTTGGATGTTAGAAGACCCCACGGAGCAAAGGTGGCTGATTTGGGGAGGTTTCGGGGGCAAATTTGCAAAAATCATTTTGGTCATAATTTGGACCAGTCGCGGATAGGGCGAAAGACTAAATCTCAACGGATCTTCTTTATCTTCTGAATATTGATGCGTTTCGATGTTAGAAGACCCCACGGATCGAAGCAGCTGATTTGGGGGGGGGGGGTTTCGGGGGCACATTTGGAAAAATCATTTTGGTCATAATTTGGACCAGTCGCGGATAGGGCGAAAGACTAAATCTCAACGGATCTTCTTCATCTTCTGAATATTGATGCGTTTGGATGTTAGAAGACCCCACGGAGCGAAGACGGCTGATTTGGGGGGGGGTTTCGGGGGCAAATTTGGAAAAATCATTTTGGTCATAATTTGGACCAGTCGCGGATAGGGCGAAAGACTAAATCTCAACGGATCTTCTTTATCTTCTGAATATTGATGCGCTTGGATGTTAGAAGACCCCACGGAGCAAAGGTGGCTGATTTGGGGGGGGTTTCGGGGGCAAATTCGGAAAAATCATTTTGGTCATAATTTGGACCAGTCGCGGATAGGGCGAAAGACTAAATCTCAACGGATCTTCTTTATCTTCTGAATATTGATGCGTTTGGATGTTAGAAGACCCCACGGAGCGAAGACGGCTGATTTGGGGGGGGTTTCGGGGGCAAATTTGGAAAATCATTTTGGTCATAATTTGGACCAGTCGCGGATAGGGCGAAAGACTAAATCTCAACGGATCTTCTTTATCTTCTGAATATTGATGCGTTTGGATGTTAGAAGACCCCACAGAGCGAAGACGGCTGATTTGGGGGGGGGGGTTTCGGGGGCAAATTTTGAAAAATCATTTTGGTCATAATTTGGACCAGTCGCGGATAGGGCGAAAGACTAAATCTCAACGGATCTTCTTTATCTTCTGAATATTGATGCGTTTGGATGTTAGAAGACCCCATGGAGAAAAGACGGCTGATTCGGGGGTGGTTTCGAGGGCAAATTTGGAAAAATCATTTTGGTCATAATTTGGACCAGTCGCGGATAGGGCGAAAGACTTAATCTCAACAGATCTTCTTTATCTTCTGAATATTGATGCGTTTGGATATTAGAAGACCCCACGGAGCGAAGACGGCTGATTTGGGGGGGGTTTCGGGGGCAAATTTGGAAAATCATTTTGGTCATAATTTGGACCAGTCGCGGATAGGGCGAAAGACTAAATCTCAACGGATCTTCTTTATCTTCTGAATATTGATGCGTTTGGATGTTAGAAGACCCCACGGAGCGAAGACGGCTGATTTGGGGGGGGGTTTCGGGGGCAAATTTGGAAAAATTAGGGTTAGGGTTAGGGTTAGGGTTAGGGTTAGGGTTTAGGGTTAGGGTTAGGGTTTAGGGTTAGGGTTAGGGTTAGGGTTAGGGTTAGGGTTAGGGTTAGGGTTAGGGTTAGGGGTAGGGGTTGGGGTTGGGGTTGGGGTTAGGGTTAGGGTTAGGGTTGGGGTTAGGGTTAGGGTTAGGGTTAGGGTTAGGGTTAGGGTTAGGGTTAGGGTTAGGGTTAGGGTTAGGGTTAGGGTTAGGGTTAGGGTTAGGGTTAGGGTTAGGGTTAGGGTTAGGGTTAGGGTTAGGGTTAGGGTTAGGGTTAGGGTTAGGGTTAGGGTTAGGGTTAGGGTTAGGGTTAGGGTTAGGGTTAGGGTTAGGGTTAGGGTTAGGGTTAGGGTTAGGGTTAGGGTTAGGGTTAGGGTTAGGGTTAGGGTTAGGGTTAGGGTTAGGGTTAGGGTTAGGGTTAGGGTTAGGGTTAGGGTTAGGGTTAGGGTTAGGGTTAGGGTTAGGGTTAGGGTTA